>NC_138370.1:64459045-64507294 GCF_054177405.1 Leptonychotes weddellii
CGATTAACATAAGAATAAAAAAAAAAAGATGCAGTTACTCTTAAGTGCCACCCTATAGTTTAATTTGATGTCTGGATCCAAATATAGACCTCTCCAACAGGAACTGGAGAAGCAAGCCTAAGGTTCCAAAGGTCAGAGAGGAGGATGCAGATTTATAAATTATCCAGGTAAGGAAGACAGCCAAGTTGAGAGTTTGCCCCAGGCATGTCTATACTGACAAGCTCGGAGGACAGCAGTTTGAGTCAGGCAGGCTTGAGTCGGGAAGCCTCATCAAACCTACTCTGTTTGTGATTCACTGTGAAGGAATGACCACTCCTCAGTGACAAACTAACCCTAGACCATGATCAAGAGGTAGGATTACTTTAAGGCAAAAAAAGGGAGGCAGCAACACAACCAGGCTCCAGACACCTAAACACAAGTAAGGAGCGGATTCATCTGCAGCAACGCCAGGGTCTGCCTTTCAAATAGGACATGCAAGGTCCTAAACGGTCACACGGGGGCTAAGTACCAGGAAGAAAATCAGAGAAGGTCAAACTTAATCAAGCTGATGAGAAATCTGCATTAACCATTAAGTGTTTAATACAACTCAGGTAAACAGTGTTTCCTGAAGCAAATCAAGGCCAACAAAAGTCTCGTCAGATTTTTTCACATGCATTTAAGTGACTACATCTTGCTTAAAATAAGCAAAAATGTCAACATTTTGTAATATACACAAATAAGAGAGATTTTAAATACTCAACTTAAAAAACTGACCTCATGTTACAGAATAGACAATAATCAAGGATACATTAGACAGGCTGCATCTTCCCCAAAAAAGATCAAAATAAGAGCATACAAAAACTATAAAGTACTCCATGTCCTAAGAAATAGTTTTATTAAGAAAATTTTTCGGGGCACCTGGGTGGCTCAGTCATTAAGTGTCTGCCTTCGGCTCAGGTCATAATCTCAGGGTCCTGGGATCGAGCCCCTCATCGGGCTCCCTGCTCCATGGGAAACCTGCTTCTCCCTCTCCCACTCCCCTTGCTTGTATTCCCTCTCTCGCTGTCAAATAAATAAATAAAACCTTTTAAAAAAATTTAAAAAATTTTTTAAAAAGAAAGAAAATTTTTCATAAAAAAAAATCAAGAAACATTTCCCCTAATAAAACAAATATGGACAGACATCATTACTTTTAAGATTTTATTTATTTATTTGTCAGAGAGAGAGAAAGAGAGAGGCAGGCAGAGGGAGAAGCAGACTCCCCGCTGAGCAGGGAGCCTGATGCAGGACTCATCTCAGGACCCTGCGATCATGACCTGAACCAAAGGCAGACACTTAATCGACTGAGCCACCCAGGTGTCCCTGGACAGACATCATTTTGAAGATACACAAAATATTCATGCTAACAGACCTACCAAAGGCATTTTTAAAATACAGCTTATATCACTATCTACTTACACGTGAATACATGCATGTATATATATGTGTATATATACATATGTGTTTATACAGACATATATTTTTTTCTATACTCATTTTGATACGTTACAAAGAAAATCCTAAAATGGATGAACTCCAAGTACAAGTTCTACGAACACAAACCAAACAGATTATGTGTCATTTTGAGGAATGACACATAATCCTCTAACTTAGGGCACCCTGGTGGCTCAGTCGTTAAGTGTCTGCCTTCGGCTCAGGTCATGGTCCCGGGGTCCTAGAATGGAGTCCCACGTTGAGCTCCCTGCTCAACAGGGAGTCTGCTTCTCCCTCTGACCCTCACGCTGCTTGTGCTCTCTCTCTCTCTCAAATAAGTTAATTTTTTTTTAATCTTTTAAAAATCCTCTGATTTAATGGTTATGAACAAAGCTTGGACTCAATGAAAATATTAATCTATTCTCTAAGATAGTCAATAAAAACTTTGCCACAGGAATTCCTGAAATGTTCCTGCCTCAATGACCCTAAGTCATGAAATTTAGCCAAAGTATCTTATTTCACATTTTTCACATACAGAAAAGTAAAATCCATTCCTGGCACTTTCTATAAACCTAAAGATCTTAAAATTGACCCATTACCAATATTTCAACAAAGGTAAACTCTAACAATACAAGAAGAGCTAAAATACATTCACTCTGTATTCTGCAAAACCTAGTGGATCCTCTGAACTCCTTAAAGGCATGTCCTAGAATAATGTTCTTAAGAAAATGTTTGGGAAAAAAAAAAAAACCTATGCTCCATAAAAACTAATTAGCAGTTCATCCACCAACTGCAGAGTATTTTTATAGCTGTTATCAATTACTGTCTTCTCTTGGGGAAAATATTAAAACCAAAAAGAACCTAAAATGTGAGGAAACGAGGTAAGACTCACCTAAAAGCTCAGGGCCTTTGCTACTATGACCTCCTGCTTCAGGGTCTGATCACATATTGATCATTTCCATCTTCAGTCTTACACATAAAGAAAAAAGGTACCAATATAATTTTAAATGGAAGAACATATTACAGGAAGTATAAATTAGAGAAATTTAATATTTTCTTGTCTTTGACTTTCACAAAACTTTCCTACAGAAAACACTCACACAGGTGTACTTTAAGAATGTTCTCTAACGCACTGTTCTTAATATAGAAGAATGGGAAACAACCCAAATTTCCAACAATAGGGGGCGCCTGGGTGGCTCAGTTGGTTAAGCGACTGCCTTCGGCTCAGGTCATGATCCTGGAGTCCCGGGATCGAGTCCCGCGTCAGGCTCCCTGCTCGGCGGGGAGTCTGCTTCTCCCTCTCCCGCTCCTCCCTCTTGTGCTCTCTCTCTCTCTCACTCTCTCTCTCTCAAATAAATAAATAAAATCTTTAAAAAGAAAAAAAAAATTTCCAACAATAGGAAACTGTTTAAAAAACCTGTGATGTAATATTATACAGTCAGAATTCTCTATATGTATGATAATGGAAATACTCTTAAGACCTACTAAGCTAGGGGCACCTGGGTGGCTCAGTCGGTTAAGCAGCTGCCTTCGGCTCAGGTCATGATCCCAGGGTGCTGGGATCGAGCCCCGCATCGGGCTCCCTGCTCCACGGGAAGCCTGCTTCTCCCTTTCCCTCTGCCTGCCGCTCTGCCTACTTGAGCTCTCTATCTCTCTGTCAAATAAATAAATTAAAAAAAAAAATCTTTAAGATCTACTAAGCTAAAAATAAAAACCAAGTTGAAAGTTGTTTAGTAATACCCATGTAGTAATTATCACAATAATATTGTAATATGGAGATAAATTTTGAGGAAAAGCCATATAGCACTTTCTCCAGCATATAAGATTACAGTGCACTTTAAATTTAAACATGACATATTTCTATAATGTTTGAATGATGAATAATATATTTTATGTGTATAATCAGAAAAAGTTTTATTTTAAGTTACTGATACACTTCGAGGGAAAATAGGAGAAGTTAGGATAAAGAGAAAATGTAGGGTGTTAAAAACTTTTTTTTTAAAGATTTATTTATTTATTTTAGAGAGAGAGAGAGCATGAGTAGGAGGAACAAAGGGAGAGAGAATCTGAAGCCGACTCCAAGCTCAGTGTGCAGAGCCCCACATGAGCCTGAGATCACGACCTGAGCTGAAACCAAGAGTCGGATGTTCAACCAACTGCGCCACCCAAGCGCCCCAAAACTTTTCTATAAATCCTCTAAAATAACATCCATCTCTCCCTCTATTTTAGAAAAGTTATATCCTTATTCCTAGAACTTCAAAATTAAGGAACATACATAGATACTGGAAAAGCCCTCTGAGCATCTCCTGTTAGTCATAGCTTCTCAGGATAAAAGTTTAGCCCCAATTCCAGTCTTTATCAAATTTAACTGGATTCCTAAACAGTTGCAGACCAACTGCATTAAGTATCTCTAATTCTACTTAAAAGTTATTACAGAATTAACAAAAAAGGTACAGAGTCTACAGACTCTAAAGATATTTGAAGCTTTTTCATAATGGAAATATGAGGAGTTAGAGATAACTACTCTTGAATCGGCAGTTCCGTAACCTATTCAAACACTGTAAAAACTAGATAAAAACAGAAAAGAGAATTACCTAGAAAGGTAACTGAGAAATAACAAGCATGGGGAAATCTTCCACCTGCCTGGAAAGGGGTATGAACTTGCACTAGGAGAGGTCTCTCTGAACAGTCACGGGACCTTGACAAACATTTGAATTCCCATACCTCACTTTCCTCATCTGCAAAATGAAAAACCTGGGCAGAAACCAACTCTATAGTCCTTTCAGCTCTAAAATTCTGAAAACACACCTTTACACTATCCTGGCCAAAGGATTTTTTTTTTAATTATATACCTGCACACATCATAGAACATAAGGTATAAAGTTGTAAGGTACGTAGCCCAAAACAGCAGACTCCTGTGTAGCTCCCTGCCACCCCTGAATTCCATTCCCCAAAAGTAGCTCCTTCAACTCTTGAAAATGTTTCTTCTGGTAATTACTTCCACATTTGTAAATCACACACTTATATTAGTACTTCCTGATTTTTTTCAATTTTAGACATTATCAAAAGTTCTTTTCTCAAATCTTTTGGGGCATTTATTCACCTACCCCATGTCCCCAGGTACAGCCACACTGTTGAGATGCAAACAATACAAAAATTACATACACATATATGTGTGTACATATTTACATACTGTCCTGTCCCCAGAGAGGTCATGTTTTGGTTAATAAATAAGATCTCATTTCACATCCGAACACTTCACAAAATGTAGTAGGCAAAAAATTGAAAGCTTGGCCTCTGTACTAAAAATCCTGAATCTGGGTCTGAGTCCTCCATATACAGGAGGAAACTATGAAAATGTGTTGGGCGCCTAGGAGGCTCAGTCATTAAGCGTCTGCCTTCGGCTCAGGTCATGATCCCGGGGTCATGGGATCAAGCCCCGCATTGGCTCCCTGCTCCGCGGGAAGCCTGCTTCTCCCTCTCCCACTCCCCCTGCTTGTGTTCCCTCTCTCGATGTGTCTCTCTCTGCCAAATAAATAAATAAAATCTTTAAAAAGAAAAAAAAATTGGAGTTGGGAAGCCATGAAAGCAGGGCTCTAATACATGTACCACTCATGGTCACAGCTTGGATAAATCCAGAAGAAGGAAGGTTTCCTCTCAGCCCAGCCATAGGAAGCTGTCCTCGCCTGCAGCCAATGAGAAGCCACCAACACCTTAAACTCTCACTTTCCTCCAATGAACTTTTTTTTTTAAGATTTTTTATTTATTTGTTTGACAGAGAGAGACACAGCAAGAGAGGGAACACAAGCAGGGGGAGTGGGAGAGAGAGAAGCAGGCTTCCCGCTGAGCAGGGAGCCCGATGTGGGGCTCGATCCCAGGACCCCGGGATCCTGACCTGAGCCGAAGGCAGACGCTTAATGACTGAGCCACCCAGGCGCCCCTCCAATGAACTTTTGTTCAAAACAACACCCCTCCCAACTCCTTCCTTTCCTCTATAAAAGGACGCTCTGGGGGCACCTGGGTGGCTCAGTCAGTTGGTCAGTTGAGCACCCAACTCTTGATTTCGGTTCAGGTCATGATCTCAGGGTTGTAAGATCAAGCCCCGAGTTGGGCTCCACGCTAAGCATGGAACCTGCTTAAGATTCTCTCTCTCCCCCTCTACCCTACAACCCCCCCACCCCAAAAAAAGGATGCTCTCCTCCTTTGTTCTCTGGACTTGCCTGTGGTTCACCATAGTTTACTCGTCCCAGATTGCAATTTTTCTGCTATTCTCAAATAAGCTCAATTTTGCTGGCTGAATAGTTTACTTTTTTTCTTTTAAAAAGTTGACATTTCATGGTGTCAGAAGTGGGAACTAAAGGAGAGGAACCCCTGAGAAACTAATGACCCCCAGAACCTTGTGTGGAACCCACTGGAGCCCCTTGTACTCTCCACTTCCAAGAGTTGTCTTCTTCCTTTCAATTCAGTAAGTCTCCTCTTGGATTCAAGCTCCCTTCTTTGGGTTATCTCTCTGATTTTATTCAGGATCTGCTTTCTTAAAGGCATCTTTTTGGTGAGTACTCATTTGTTTTCTGAACCTCTGGTTTTGTTTTGTTTTTAAGATTTATTTATTTGGGGGGGTGGGGAGTAGGGGGAGGGGCAGAGGGAGAGAATCTTTCAAGCAGACTCTCCGCTGATGGCAGAGCCTGACGCAGGTCTCCATTCCATGACCAATGAGATCATGACCTGAGCCAAAACCAAGAGTCAGCCACTTAACCGACGGAACCACCCAGCAGGGTCCCTGAACCTCTGGTTTTGAAGTATGGAATCCAAATCCCCTAAATTTTCTCAAGAGATCCTCCTTCTGTGACCCTGATTGGTTTTATGTTCAAAACCTATAGTCTCTCCTCATGAGCATTCTTAATTAAATGGACCAACTTGTCCAAAGATAATTTAGATCTCCAATGGCCATTACGAGGAACTTTCAACCTCCCCTTACCTGCTTTTTTCACAACCAAATTAGAAAACTGCAGCTCTAAAATTAAATAGACTGAATGGGATTCCTATTTTAGTTGGTACCTGGAGGCTTCTAAACATATCCAAGATTCTAAAATCGCCTTTTTACAAAATACCATTTCTAAATTAACTGAGGTGAACAAACAAGCAAAAGAAGACAAGAAAGCTTCTGAGGCCTTTTTCCCCTCTCCTGTCCTCTTTGTCTCCAGTGCTAGCTTCCCCTTTCCCTTCTGGACTGTCCTCATCTCCTCTATACCCTCCACTTTCCTAATCCCAATCCCCTCACCACTTCCCTATTTCTCCAATCCTCTCCCCACTTCCTCCTCCCACAAACCTATTAAAACCTGATTTAAAATCAGACCCTCTGAGGATCCAAATGTGAAGCCCTAATTTCTTATGTTCCCTGGACTATGAGCCTGTCAAAGATTTTCCCAAAGTAACCAAGGACCCCCAGGGATTTGCTGAGGAACTTCATATAGTCAAAGTTATCAACCTGGCTTCTCTGACTTACGTCAGCTAGGCAATATGCTTGTCAGTGAAGGCCAGGCCCAACACTGGATGAAACTGCCGAGTGGAATGATGCCTCAAAGTCTTTAGAATTACAACCTGGGGACAGAGAAACCACCCCCCCCCCCATGCCTAATTTCTATGCTCAGGCTCAGGGAATAACCAAACTACTTCATTTGGCAGTTCCTAGGACTTTCCCAAAGTCAATCAATTGGAATAAGATTCAGGCTTGTGCCCAGTAGTCCAACGAACCCACGCATGATTATCATAGCTGGCTCCAAATTGTTTTTAAAGAAAATTCTGATCTTCCTTTGGATGTTAAATCCACTCGGGTAGGCTTTAACTCCATTTATTAATGGGCTGAACTGGGATATTTCTCTTCTGCTAAAAAGACAAGGATGAAAAGGGAATCTATGTCGACTCCAGATTTAGTTAATTTAGCAAACAAGCTCCCATGCCCAAGATGATTCAACTGAAAAAAAGACCACTGAAATCCTTAATTTTCAACCCCAACAAATGGAGGCCTCTAAACAAAACCAAAAGCTTCCTGATCTCCACCATTATTACAAAAAGCTAGGACACTAGAATAAAGACTGCCACAAACTTAAATGTTCCAGGTGCCTTCAGCCCTCTAACCATCCTTTCCAATGTCCTCCTAATCCCAAATGACAGGACTCCAAGGAACTCTAAGGGCTTTCACCAATCCTTCCCCTTTGTCAACTTGGAGAAACCACTCTCCAGATTAGGAATGAATCTTTCTCTGTCCTTACTGACAACCAGAGCTACATTCTCAGTGCTCATCCCATTAAACAGCCCCTGCCTCCAAGTACTAAAGCAGTTCAAACAGTGGGGTCTCTAATAAACCTCAACAGGTTCCTATCTCTGCACCTAACCCTTTTGCTTAGACCCTTTAAGAGACCCTTTTCTCTTTAAGAGCCACCCTTTTCTCCTTAGTTCCCCCACCACTACTTATTTTTTGAGCCAAGATTTCTTAGAAAAAGGTTATGCAGGAATTTCTTTCTCCTGAAAAGGGGAAACAATCTTAGAATTTGAAAACAGCAACCAAAATAGCCAACTAAGTGAATCAAATGACCCTTTAACATCTTTTAGTTGCTCCATCCCTGGCAGCACTTGAGCTAATACCATGACACTAATTATCAGTCCCTATTAGATCAGCTACCATCCTCCTTATGGGCAAAATCCTCCACTAATATTGACAGAATCCACAATGTATCTCCTATTAAGATCCAAACTGATCCCCCAAAACCTCTCCCCTGAATTAATCAATATCATATAAATAAAGAGAGCCTTCAAGGCATTAACTCAGTAATAGAAGACTATAAGGCCTAGGTTCTCATTATCCCTTACACCAGTCCCCGCAACACTCCTATTTTACCTGGGAAGGAAGTAAATGGCCATAATGAAGCTTGTCCATGACCTCTGAGCCATGTTGTCACCTCTTGCCCCCAACCCCGACACTTTATTAGCCTCCATCCCTATTGAGGGCAAATTTTTTTCTGATTAACATATATAGTGCTTTTCTAATACCCCAGTGGATAAAACAAGTCAATACCTCCCCCCTTTACTTGGGAAGGACAGCAAAACTCCTGGATAGCAATGCCTCAAGGTTTCACTGAAAGCCCTTATTTCTTATAAGCTTTAAGGGCTGACCTAGATGATATCAAGTTCCCTGGAGTCTCCACTTTAACACATTATGTGAATGACTTACTTCTCCGCTCCCCTTCCCAAGCCGCCTCACAAGAAGATAGCATCCCTGTGCTAAAACTCCTGGCCAAGAAGGGACATCAATTCTCTAAGAAAAAATTATAATTTGTACACACTCAAGTACAATATTCAGAAGATCTAATCTCCGAACAAAGACTGCATCTAGGGCGCCTGGGTGGCTCAGCCGGTTAGGCGTCTGCCTTCGGCTCAGGTCATGATCCTGGAGTCCCGGGATCGAGTCCCGCATCGGGCTCCCTGCTCGGCGGGGAGTCTGCTTCTCCCTCTGACCCTCACCCCTCTCATGTGCTCTCTCTCTCTCATTCTCTCTCTCTCAAATAAATAAAATCTTTAAAAAATAAAAATTAAAAAAAAAAGACTGCATCTAGAGCCAGACAGGCTTTGTGGCACCCTGAACTTCCCAGAGCCCCAAATCAAACATCAGCTGCGAGGCTTGCTTGTACTGGCTAATATGCAGCAACTGGGTCCCAAACTTTTCCCCTATGGCCCAACCTGTATACACCTTGTTAAAAACTACTAAACCTGACCTTATCATCTGAAAGATTCAGATAACATGACTTTTTAAATCTTAAAGTTTAGGGAAAAAAAAAAACCTGCCCTTGGACACCCCAATTATCAACTCCCTTTCTTCCTTTTTGTATATGAAAAAGAAGAGAGTGCCCTTGGAGCACTCACCCAAAAGCATGGGGATCACCACCGGCCCACAGGAGTTACAGCCAACAACTAGATCCTGTGGCCTGTGGGTAAGCCCCATGCCTCAGAGCTATGCCTGCTACTCCCCTTCTTGTAAAGGCCACTGAGGAAATGGTCATGGGGTCCCGTTGAACCATCTTTGCCGCATGCAGTTGAACTCTTTAACTCTCATCATAACATCTTTACGTAAACTGCCTCACGGGACCCCATGACCATTTCCTTAGTGGCCTTTAAGGAGAGACACTTCAGTATGGCAAATGTCTAATTACATCCCTTGAAAATAATCATGTTCTAGGGCGCCTGGGTGGCTCAGTCGGTTGAGCGACTGCCTTCGGCTCAGGTCATGATCCCGGAGTCCCGGGATCGAGTCCCGCATCGGGCTCCCTGCTCGGCGGGGAGCCTGCTTCTCCCTCTGACCCTCCCCCCTCTCATGTGCTCTCTCTCTCTCATTCTCTCTCTGTCAAATAATAAATAAAATCTTTAAAAAAAAAAAGAAAATAAAATAATCATGTTCTAGTGGAGCAATCTCTTCACAGTGCACTCCGGGGAAATGAAGACCTCGAACACCACACCCTGCAACCTAGGGATTTTGTTTATTGGAAAAGAACTCTCCAAAAAGACTCTCTGCAACAACACTGGAAAGGCCCTGATCAAGCATTACTGACCAGTCCTTGTGCAGCCAAAATCCAAGGAGTGGACTCCTGGATCCATGTGTCTCCTATAAAGAAAGCCCCCAAACCACCTGGGTGAGTGACCTCAAATTGAAGATTTCCAGGAACTGAAGCAGACAACAGCTGAAGCACATAGCTTTCCCCGTGATGATGGGAGCAGGCCAATATTCTTTCTTTTTCTTACTCCGTTTCTCCTTCTCTGTCCTGGAGAGACAATGCCCTCCTTCACATTTCCCAATTCCTCACAAAAGGGGGAAACCTTTCTGATTGTTCAGCTTCTGCTGGATCTTCCCATACAGTCCTGACTGTGTAGTCTTCCTCATAGCAATCCTCTCCTTCATCTCCACTGCAACCACTAACTCTACCTGCACCTCTCTGGATATCTGTCACTCAGTCAAATTTCTACAACCAGGTTTTCCTGTACCTTGCTTGGATCTCTCCCCTGGAGTAACTCTCAATACAACTAATTGTACCTATTCCACCCATACGGTTGCCCATTCTCACTACTACCTTAGGTCGGCTTGCCCTCGCAGAACAACCCCTCTCTATATGGCCTTCAAGAACAAAGTCCACAGAACAAGAGGATTTCTCCCTAATTATTCCTCAAACACCACTGACCCTTGGCTTGAAAGGACCAAATGAATAATCCCAATGAACAGCACTATTAACAATCAAACCCTAGCAGGAATCCTATATGCACCACCTGATTTTACCTTTGTGGAGAATGGGCCTATGAATGTTTAGGCAGCTGGTAGACTGGAAGCCAATGCTTACTAGAATTTCTAACGGTCTCTGTGCACATCCACAATAAATCTGAAGCCTTTCATTGGTCTTCCCCATTAAATCTTCACCACTGTCTTAACCAGGAACTCCCAGGAGGTATATATGACTCCGGATTTGCCTCTATTGAAAGGGCACTTATCCCTACTGTAAGTACTCATACCAATGAACAAACGTGATAGCAAGCACCTGACGCACAAGAATAAATTCCTCCAAAGAAGTGGAAACCCAAATACATAAAATTAAGGAACAAGCATATTGGCTACAACAAATTCCACGTGACCATCCATGGTCCTTTGATCTCTTTGGCTAGTTACCTTCAGCTTTAGGCTCCTGGTTTAGGACTATTATACAAACTGGGGTCATTATTCTGCTCCTCTCATCCTTTTTTATATAATCATTTTTAAGCTTTGTACCTGGTGCCTGTCAAACCTTTGTAGAAACAACGTACCCAGTAAGGGATGCTGACTCAATGCATCAAGATTATCTTCAGTGCTTACAACCTTGATAAGATATAGACTTTAGATGGGAAATGCCTGAGAACTCTCCCTTCTACCTTTCCCCTGTTACTTAAATGTGGCCTCAACAGTTTCCAATCTGGGCACTTCCTCTGACATGAGACCTAACACCCAGGAAAGGTCCTTCCTCGCATCAAGGGACAGAAATGTTTCTAATAAGGAGGATGACCCAACTCTTGATCAGCGATGCTCTTAAAGAAAGATCTTGACCAAAAGGAGGAAATGTGAAAATGTGTTAAAGAAACCAACCTCAAAATTGGCACTGGGAAGCCATGAAGGAGGGCTCGGACACCCATACCACTCGTGGTGACAGCCTGCACAATCCAGAAGGCCGGCCTCCTCTCAGCCCAGCCACGGCAAGCTGCCCTCACCTGCAGCCAGTGAGAAGCCCCCACCACTAGAACTCTCATTTGTCCTCCAAAGTGCTTTTGTTCAAAACAAACCCCTCCCAACTTCCTCCTTTCCTCTATAAAAGGACACTCTCCTCCTTTGTTCTCCCAAATTGCCTATGGTTCGTCATCCTTTGCCTGTCCCGAACTGCAATTCCTCTGCCACTCCTGAATAAACTCAATTTTGCTGGTTGAATTACTTACCTTTTCCTTTTTTTAAGCCTTTTCCTTTTAAAAGGTTGACAGAAGTATGTACCTAAAAGTTCCTTATTTTCTCTGAATCTTATCCGTTTTCCTCCTACATAGTCTAAATGTAACAGTACTCACTACAGAACAGTTAAATCACAAAGCACAAATACAGTACATGTCAAAGCACTTTGCTGATCATGAAGCACTATAGAAAGGTTACTTTCAGTTATTTGTCTTTACTAAGAGATCAGATCTCTATAAATGAAATCCCTGACATTACTGGTCACTCTTGAGCACTGTTCCTCTACTGAGACTAAGAGTTGGAAATCGCTGAGACAGAGAGTGAAGTAGATAGAAATTGTGTTCCAAGGCCAGAATCTGAGTGCCCAATTCTTCAAAGGGCCCATGTATTGCCGCCCGATGAAACACGTGTAGACAGAATAAAGATCAAGCACCTAAGCATGGATCTGAGAAAGCAATGTTTTGTTTTGTTTTTTTGAAGATTTTATTTATTTATTTGACAGAGAGGCACAGTGGGAGAGGGAGAAGCAGGCTTCCTGCCAAGCAGGGAGCCCAATGCGGGGCTCGATCCCAGGACCCTGGGATCATGACCTAAGCCAAAGGCAGATGCTTAACAATTGAGCCACCCAGGCGCCTGAAAGCAATATTGTTTTATATTTGCAGGTAGAGGAAGTTTCTTTATCAAAATTTTATTTTAAGTAATACAAGAACAAAATTTCAAAAGTCCCTCCTCAGGCAACTCTTGCTTCTTCTAATTTGTACCTCTCTATATTTCTACATAATTTGTTTGCACATCTGCTTTTTGATTTGCAGACATTATCTATTGGCTTCCTATGAACTTTGTAGAGAAAGTGTTCAGAGCCAAACTTGGGATATTATCATGCAGAACTGTCCAGTGATGCATTACTCCAGTCCTTTGATTTCTAGTCTTCAAAGGCCTACATTACAAGCAATACAACCTATAGTGTCTCTGCGCAGAGGAAAGAAGGAAGCTAGCTGGGCAGTTGGGCCTAAATTATGAGACCACTCTAAACTTCTCTCTGAATCTAGTTCACTGAGGCTCAGTTTCTTTTGCCCTTTTGACCCACCCCACACAATTTAATCCTGTTCTGAGAGCTACAAGACAAACGAAAAATGGGACCCCAAACTTAATGCATTTCAAGACAAGCATGGGCACAATTCTTATGAGCTCTGTGGAAAGGGATTAACTGCAGCTAAAAGAAACCAGCTTTTAATTATCTGAAAAGTTATCTAAAGCCGACAAGTATGCAGCATTAAAATTCATGGGCTGGATCTCCTGCATAATATCTGTCCAGAGGTGACCACTAATGTTCTCCAAATGTAGACTTCAACTGGGGTGTGCTAGGTTTTGGCAGGGACAACAGCCTGTCTAGTGCCAGGTGTACAAGTGAACTTGAGGTGAGGCGGGTGACCCTGCCAAGCAGGCATGGTACATTAAGGAGAGGAAATCTTTTCTCTCATTAATCAACAGGATAAAGGTGATTAAGCAGGAATTATTTTTCAATGACCTACATAATTTCATCAGGGCTGCTGTGGCTATTAGCAGAGAGCAGATGACTTCCTAATAAGATGAATTTGATAGCAGAGCCCTTCTAGAAAAGCCTGCGGGTGGGCCCAATCGGTCGGCTTGCTACCACTCGTCAGGGCTGTCTCTCCTCTGTTTGGGGCTCCTTCCTCCAACGGGGACGTTTCCCCGTCACTGGATGGCGGAGGCTGCAGCACTCGCTGCGTGGTGGAAGCTGGCTCAGTTAAGAACCGATGGGTGCAGGTGGTGAAACAAAGCTCACGTGAGGGCGCCTGGGTGGCTCAGTTGGTTAAGCGACTGCCTTCGGCTCAGGTCATGATCCTGGAGTCCCGGGATCGAGTCCCGCATCGGGCTCCCTGCTCGGCAGGGAGTCTGCTTCGTCCTCTGACCCTATCCCCTCTCAGGTGTTCTCTCTCTCTCATTCTCTCTCTCTCAAATAAATAAATAAAATCTTTAAAAAAAAAAAAAAACAAAGCTCACGTGATTCCCAAAGTTCCAAGCAAACAAGACTACAGCTGCTACCAACACCTCTCTCTGGCCGGGCTTGCAAGTTCCATACCCCCAGCAGAAACAGGGTTAACAAGGAAGCTTTGTTGGAGTCAGGGCGGGGGAGAGACGGACAGACATGCAGGCACACCACCAATAACAACCACCACGACTTGAACGCAGTTTCATTAGAGACCTTATGAAATTGAGCAACAGCCACCCAACAAGTCCGTCCTTAACACCAGGAGAGTACTGCAACCTCAGAGCGGCACCACCTCTGTCTCCTGCGTAAGAGCGAGGTGGCTTCGAGAGGAAAACTGAGCCCTAGATCTCTCCGCCTCCTCCCGTTGCTCCAGTAGGACCCCCGCTCTCTGGCCTCAGGGACCAAGGAACGAGGTGGAGAGTCCCGATGACATCTTTCGCCGTCAAAACAAGCTGGCTCCCTCTCCCCCAGGGTCAGTCACCGAGGAACGCCCGGTCCCACAGCTCTGGCAGCCACCTCCTCCCCGCCGTGCTGAGGCCCGACGCAGCGATCTTGTTTGGGATATTCCCAGCGCAACCCCCATCCCAAAACCTGCTCCTCCAGCCCAGTCGGGGGGAATGCAAGGAAAGGACCCATCTGCTCTCCCCCCTCCCTTAAGCCCCTAAAATAAAGGAATCCGTCAAGCGCAAAGCTCAGAGCAGGATGCCACGTACCTGTGCGCGGACCCGGCTCCTCCTCCCTCCAAGTGTGGGACTCTCCCGACAAGTATCCCCAAACAGCCGGGAAAGTTTGTGCCGCCGTCCTGGGGACGCGGGCCGCCGAGTCGCCACCGACCCCGGGCACCGGGTGGTGTGGGGAGCCGGTTCCTCCCCGCCCGGCTCCAACTCCACAAACAGCCAGGCCCTAGGAAGAAAGTAGGAGGAGGGAGAAGGTTTGAGCGCAACTTTTCGACGGTGAGTCAGCGGGAGTCCGAGCCGCGCGGATCCGGGGCCCCGCACCACTCCCCCCTCCAAACTCTGCTCTCGGGAGCGCGGGCGGGGCGAGCCGGGGCGGGGCGGGGCCCGACCTGCACGGCGGCCCAGGGGAGCGCGCAGTCCGGCCCCGCCCCGGCCGCCGCCAGCCCCGCCCCCGCCCCTGCCCCCGGGACGCGCGGCCGCCAGGTGCGCGGGGGCTCGGGCTCCGCCGCGCGGCCGCCTGGCACTGGTTTCCAGGGTGAAGGGGGAGGAGCTTCGGAGGGAAACTTTCCACCGAAACTTAACCCGGGCGGCGTGAAGGACACCCGGCCTTTGGGGGCTCGTCTTTGGCCGGAACTGCATCCCTTCACGCACAGCCGCGCTCACACCCCCCACCAAACGAGAAAATAAATCAGCACTTCAGAACCGGCCAGAGGGCTCGTTTCTCGGGTCCTGCGGAGCGGAGGAAGTCACAACTCCGCCCGTCACGGACGTTTTCGATTTCTCTCTTTCCAAAGGTTTGACGGCGGCCAGCGGCCCCCTCTCCCCACTCCAGTTTCTTTCACTGAAGTCTTTCTTTTTGTCCCTGAGGTTTGAATTTTAAAATGCTAATACAGTCCCAGGAGACCTGAATCAAGTGATGGAACCATTCGCCTGTTATTCTACTGCCATATTCTACTTAAGTGGGCAGGGGGAAATTTGCCCTGGGCAGACTTAATGTGTCGGGGTTTGGGGGAGCGAGGGGGGGAAGGGGCGTTGGTGAGGGGGGGAAAACAGGTGTTGCTTTTTTTTTAAAAGATAGTGTTGTTGCAGGGGCGCCTGGGTGGCTCAGTCGGTTAAGCGTCTGCCTTCGGCTCAGGTCATGATCCCAGGGTCCTGGGATCGAGCCCCGCATCGGGCTCCCTGCTACGCGGGAAGCCTGCTTCTCCCTCTCCCACTCCCCCTGCTTGTGTTCCCCCTCTCTCTGTGTCTCTCTCTGTCAAATAAATAAATCTTTAAAAAAAAAAAAAGTGTTGTTGCAGTTGTTTGTGAGTATGTGTGCGTGGCACACATTCACTGTCAACCCCCCCCCCGCCCCCAAATGAGGGCTTCTTAATTTGGACAGTTTTACAGCAAAAAGGAATCATCCCCAACTCAAGACTCCCCGGAAAATGGGACAGCAGGTTCAGAATCCATCCCACCCCACCCGCCTAACCCCCCACCCCCACCCCACCGGGGCAGGGCGGGGCGGGGTGGGAAGAAGGGTTGATCTTTGGCATTGCCCCGGTCTCAACAGCCTTGCCAGAGCCCAGACTTCCAGCCCGGACAGCCCGGCCCCTCCTTTGCCAGCTGCCCTTCATTAGACGCTTGGGTCTGTGCACATTGCCAAACTGGGAAGGGCCGCCTTCCCTCCCCATTCCTCCATCTCCCACACCCCTTGCGTGCTTGGGCAGCATAGTCAATGCTTTGCTTTCTGTACTTTAAATCCAGGAGGAGGAATCAAATTCTTGGGTAGAGACCTTCTTGGCATTTTCAGAGCCCTGTGGTTGGCGGGGTTGAAACTTGAGGTAAGCCCAAACCTGAGCAGGTTGGGCCACACCAGGGCTTACAAAGGCGGATATGGAGAATCTTCCACCTCAGCAGCATCCTGCTGGCACGTTACCAAACTCTCCTTTGGAGGAAGCATCTTCCTCCCGTCATTCTCAATGAATCGCATCTGGAGATAACCAAATTCAGGTATATCTAGTTTCAAGTTCTCTCTTGCAACCATGGTAATGGGGTGATAGAAATTTCACACTTCCTTCTAAGGCTGTCTACCACCACTGCTGTGGTTACTGGAGGGCAGCAGGAACGAGGGTTCGACTCCTCTCAGGATTCGCCAGCCTTTCACCTGTAACAAGTGCAGACTAGGGTCTCTTAAGCAAAAGCTGGGGAAGGACAAGAGAGACAGAAAGTAGAAGAGAGGAAGTCTACACAGCAGGTCACTTTGGCCTGCTCTAATGATTGCAATGTGGGGGAATCCTTCACTTATTCAGCCATTATTTAGTGCTTTGGGGATACTAGGCATTCTTGGAGGTGTTGAGGTCACAGGGGAGAACCAACACATAAAAATTCTAGCCTTAATGGAACTTACCTTGCAGTTGGGAGAGACAGATGATGAATGTGTGGACTGCCAAATGATTAGAAATGCTAGGGAGAAAAATTAGGCAAGGAGGAGACATAAGGAGTATGACAGGTACTCTTTTAAATAAGATGATCAAAGAACACCTCTGGAGGAGGTGACATTGAGCAAAGGCCGGAAGGAGGTTAAGGAGCAAGATATCCGGACAGGCAACTTTCAAGGCAGAAAGCACAGCAAGTACAAAAGCCCTGAGGCAGGAATATGCCTGAGTGCGCTAGGAACAGCCAAGAGACCAGAGTGGCAGAATGGAGAAGGTACAGACGGGGAAGAGGTCGGGGTGGTACAGTTCAGGTGAGGCTTTTACTCTGACTGAGCTGGGAGCCACTGGAGACTTTAGGGTAGAAAAGTGACATCTTCTGACACATAGCATCACTTTGACTGCTAGGCTAAGTATAGACAGTAGTGGGTAGCAGAGACCAATTAAAAGGCTATTGAAATAATCCAAGAGCAAGAGGATAGTGACTTTGACGTGGGAGATAGGGGTGGAGGAGATAAACTGACAGGGACTCCTCACAGATTGAATGTGAAGTATGAAGGAAAGAAAACAAGGAAGACTCTGAGGTTTTTGGCCTGAGCATCTGGAAGGATGGAATTGCCAGAGCAAAGAAGACTTCAAAAGGAACAGGTTGGGGGTAAAAATCAAGAAGGCCAAAGGAAAGACAGGAAAGGACACATAATTTGAACAATCCTCAATTCCCTCAGTTTATAAATGAAGAAAATACCTACTTCATTAGGGTTGTTTTAAGGGTAACATGAATTAATGCAGTGAAGTGTCTAGCACAGTATCTGATATAAATGGCAAGCAGCTAAGAATATTAATTCCCTCTCTACAAATATGAATTTCATACGTATCCACTATGCTCTCTGGGGATGAAACAGAGTCATCGTTTTAGAGGAAATAAGTCTTACTAAAAGTAAAGGGAAAAGAAAGCAGAAAAGAAAGGACATGAAATAAAAATATAAAAACAATGGAATATTACTCAGCCATAAAAAATAATGAAATCTTGCCACTTGCGACAACATGGATGAAGCTTGAGAGTATTGTACTATGTGAAATAAGTCAGAGAAATGCAAATACCATATGATTTCACTTACATGTGGAATTGTAAAAAACGAAACAAAACAGGGGCACCTGGGTGGCTCAGTTGGTTAAGCATCCAGCTCTTGGTTTCAACTCAGGTCATGATCTCACAGTGGTGGGATCGAGCCCCATGTTGGGCTCCATGCTCAGTGCAGAGTCGGCTTCAGACTCTTCTCCCTTCCCCTCTGCCCCTCCCCATGTGTGTTCTCTCTCAAAAATAAATAAAATCTAAAAAAAAAAAAAAAAAATCAGACTCATGGATACAGAGAACAGACTGATGGTTGCCAGAAGAGCAGGGCATAGAGGTGGGGGACAAAATGGAGAAAGGGAACAAGAGGTACAAACATCCAGTTATAAAATAAATAAGTCATAGGAAAGTATTGTACAGCAAGGGAAATACAATCAATAATATGGTATTAACTTTGTATGGTGATAGATGATAACTAGACCTATTATGGTGATTATTTCACAATGTATATAAACATCAAATCACTATTTTATACACCTGAAACTAATATGATATTCTATTTCAATTTATCTCAATTAAAAAAGATAGAACATGGGGCACCTGGGTGGCTCAGTCGTTAAGCGTCTGCCTTCGGCTCGGGTCATGATCCCAGGGTCCTGGGATAGAGCCCCGCATCGGGCTCCGTGTTTGGCAGGAAGCCTGCTTCTCCCATTCCCGCTCTCCCTGCTTGTGTTCCCTCTCTCGCTATGTCTCTGTCAAACAAATACATAATAAAAAATCTTTAATAAATAAATTAATAAATAAATAAAATAAATAAAAAAGATAGAACATGATAGTCATTGGAGAAAAAAAAAAAACATAAGAAATGAAATCCAACAAAGGTGTCTAATACAATCCATGTTATAGTAGTTTCTCCTGAGTTCTATTTCCACAAGGAGACAAACTAAAGTATCAGAGTTTACTAGTTTGGGAAAAGAGTTTGAAATATGAAAAGTTTGTAATAAAGCAGAAAAAAATACAGCATATGTAATAAGCAAAGAAATTTTGTTGCTACTCCTTTATAAAAAAGTATTTCAAATGAGATGTAACAGTAGAAAAAGTCAAAAGAACAGAATTCTAAAAAATAAAATTTAAGAAAACACAATTGGCCAGTGTATTTTTTTAAAAGATTTTATTTATTTATTTGTCAGAGATAAAGAAAGAGAAGGAACACAAGCAGGGGGAGTGGGAGAAGCAGGCTTCCCGCCGAGCAGGGAGCCCGTTGCAGGGCTCGATCCCAGGACCCTGGGATCATGACCTGAGCCGAAGGCAAATGCTTAATAACTGAGCCACCCAGGTGCCCCGATGGCCAGTATATTTTAAAAGTCCAATTATACCAATTAAAGCTAGAATGAGAAACAATTATTTTTTATTTATAAATTTGACAAAATTAGAAAAATTATAAAAATAATAATGTTGGATGTTGGACAGTATCATACCATGCTGAAGGAAGTTACAGTAATTTTTAGAAATGTATATCTAAATATTCAAAATGTTTATACTTTTCAAACCAGAAATTTTACTTCTAGGAATTTATTCTAGTATTCAAATATTTGCCAAAACTTAATTTATAAGAATGTCCATCACTGTGTCATTTAAATGTAGTGAAAAGAAATATCCTAAGTATCCAGCAAGACAGAATTATGATAAGCACTAGATATTACGGTGAAGCCATGTTATAATATTATAGGCAGATTTTTTTAAATATCGATGAATAGCAATTAAATGAAAATGTGTTCACATTATTATATAAAATAAGCCTACTCCAAAACAGTTATTAAAGTAGGATTCTCCTTAAAAATGTTACTTGTTCTCTCTATATTAGGATGACCCTTTTTTATTCTCTTTGTTCTTTTCTCTATTTCCACGTTTTCTGCCATAAGTAAGTGTCACATTCTCTTGGTGGATAATAGGCTGTGTATGTAATGAGATTTAGTGGATACTGCCAAAGTTTTCCAAGGTGGTTATAGCAATTTACACTCCCACTGGCAATATATAAAAGAGTTCTAGTTTGAAGCAATGCATTTTTAACAGGATGGATCCAGTAAACAGCCATTGATTTGAACTCTACTACTTTAGAAGTTAAAATGACTAACTAAGCAGAAGTTAGAAATAAGCACATTGGGGCTGCCTGGGTGGCTCAGTCAGTTAAGTACTGGACTCTTGATCTTGGCCCAGGTCTCCATCTCACCGTCATGAATTCAAGCCCCACCATGGGCTCCACATTGGGTGTGAAGCCTACAGGAAGGAAGGAGGGAACAAAAGCACGATGGTTGTGAATGCATTATATTAGTAATATAATGTCAACCTTTTCTAGATTGTATTTTTCATTGATTTGTCTCATTTATTCTAATCTTCTTTAGCTTGTTATATACAGTATGTCCAAGCATTCATATTAGATTTCTTTAATGCAGAAGAGCTGCACAACACTCCCTTCTTTTCTTACCTCCTTAATTCGTGCTTAAAAATGTAGTTATATTTTGGGGTGCCTGGGTGGCTCAGTCGGTTAAGCATCTGCCATCAGCTCAAGTCATGATCCCAGAATCCTGGGATCGAGTCCCACATCAGACTCCCTGCTTGGCCGGGAGCCTGCTTCTCCCTCTCCCTCTGCCCCTTCCTCTGCTCATGCTTGCTCGCTCTGTCGAATAAATAAATAAATAAAATCGTTTTTAAAAATGTAATCATTTTGAATTGCATTACATATTTCCCCCAAAATATTTAAAATATCAAAATCCATGATTATATGAAAAAAGAAGAGCGGTATCTCATTAGCACTTGCAAACACTCTTCTTTCACAGAGCTCATGGGTCTATAGTCTCTATCTTAACATCTCTATGAGGAAGTGAACAAAGGCTATCACCTCTATTTAACAAAAACCGAAGTTCAGGTGCAGCATAGGGAAGTGAGCAGTCTGAGATGAGGATATCAAAACGATCCCTTCATTGACCCAGATACTTTGGAATCTAAACTAAAAAGGGTACAAAGACACCATTTTTAGTCAGCTTAAATCAAAATTTAAATTATCTTCTGAAGTTGCTTCTCTTAAAAAGAGCTTAGAAATGAACAATGTGTGTCTTGTTCAAATATTTATCATTTTGTCAAGAAATTCTTCTAACAAATACATTAAAAATAATAATAATAATAAGCCATTGCTTTTGAATGGTCTCATCTCCTACGGAAATTATCTAGTGGTCAAGGTCTATTCCACTGATGACTCTTTTTTTTTTTTTAAGATTTTATTTATTTATTTGACAGAGGGAGACACAACGAGAGAGGGAACACAAGCAGGGGGAGTGGGAGAGGGGGAAGCAGGCTTCCCGCCGAGCAGGGAGCCCGATGCAGGGCTCCATCCCAGGACCCTGGGATCATGACCCTAGCTGAAGGCAGACGCTCAACGACTGAGCCACCCGGGCACCCCTCCACTGATGAGTCTTATTTATTGTAAAACTCTTCTCAAATCCATCTGTCTTCCCCTTTAAAGTGAATCCCTTGTAGCATGTTAATGGCTTGGGCTCTGGAGCAGATGCAACTGACAGAAGTGTGTTGAAATCCAAACTCTACCGCTTCCCAGCTGTGTGACCTGGATCAAGTAACTAAGTCACTTCATTTCTTGTTGTGCCTCAGTTTTCTCTCCAAAAGGAGAGAATCACAGGACCTTCACACTATTGGTTTGTGATGAGGATTAATATCTCTCTGAACACAGTGGAGTGCACATCATGAGCCCTCAGATTTAATTTTCAAGGCAATTTTTAGGAATTTATCATAAGGAAATAATTCTAAAAGTGAATATTTATGTATAAGTATTACCATACCAGCAAGAATTTACAATATCAAAATTTTGGAAACAATTTATCAAGTAGGAATAAACTAAAATAAATTATGTTCTATCTAAACATAGTCTACCACATATTATGATCTCGGTTTCACAAAAAATATAAAATAAAACCCATGTGTACATTCAGAACTACAACATACGGTTTTACATGTTGTTCACTGCACAAGATGCCTGCCCTCAGAGCAAGTGAGATCTGAAATCTAGCTGTGCCATGCTTATCAAGCTGCCCACCCCGGTACAGGGCTGCACTTAACCTAGAAAACAGGATGACTCTTTCTGAATTGCCCAAAGGGGCAGTATGGGCTAGCATGACCCATGTGTAAACATGGACAGATAAAAAATTGAAAAACACAAACCAAATCATTAACACTAATTGTCTTGAAGTACCAGGACTCTAAGAAATATTTTCATCGTTATACTTTTCTGTTTTCCCAATGTTCTGCAATGAATATGTGTTGCTTTCATGCTTATAAGACAATAAATTTTACTTTTAAAAAACTAGTTGTATTAAAAAATGCAAATCAAAATAACAAGACAGCCCCTCACACACATTACGACACCCACTGTCAAAAACAAAACAAAAGACACACACACAACACAGAAAATAAGTGCTGGTGAGGATGTGGAGAGAAAGGGGAATCCCTGTGCACTGCTGGTGGGAATGCAAATTGGTACAGCTACTTCCTCAAAAAGTTAAAAATATAATTACCATCTGATCCAGCAATCCCACTTCTCATATAGAGCCAAAAGAATCAAAAGCAGGATCTTGAAGAGATATTTACACACCCACGTTCATAGCAGCATTATTCACAATTGCCAAGAGGAAAAGATGGGAAACTTTGGCATTGCCCCTGACTAGCTATCTCACCCAAGGTCATGCCCACTTCCTGGGGACAGTGATTGGTCTATGCAAGGAATAGAGGTTGGATCCACTCAGTCCAAATCAGAACTGTCCCAGCTCTGGAGTTCCCCATGGGATCAAGCTTAAAACTACCACAGTTCAACTTCTCACTCAGCAGGATCCTGCCTCCTTGGCTCCTCCATAGGTGTTGAGCTTGAGACCACACCCCAAAAGTCTCCCCAAATGCAAATCTATCTTAGGATCTATTTCTTGGAGGACTCAACCTGGAACTCTTATTAAAGAAATCTTTTCCTTTCCGCATATTCTCCTATATTTTCTTCTTCAATTTTATATTTCATCTTTTATAATACATTCAGAGTTTATTTTTAGATAAGATAGGGATCTGATTGTACTTTTCTCCTTATGGGGAGCTAATTTTCTCAGTACTATTTACTGAATAATCCAATATTTACCAAATTTATTTCTTTATAGCAAATTCCCATATATTCACAGGTCTGTTTCTTGACTTTCTACCCTGACCCCCTGGCTTAAAGATTTGATCCTGTGACACTGTTTCAATTGCTTTGGCTTATTTTTCAAAATTGCTATTAGATATTCACCAAATACATTCTAAAATCACATTATTGATTTACCTCCAAAAATCCTTCTGGTTTTTTTTTTTTTTTTTGACAGAGAGAGAGAGAGAGACAGCGAGAGGGAACACAAGCAGGGGGAGTGGGAGAGGGAGAAGCAGGCTTCCCGCGGAGCAGGGAGCCCAATGTGGGACTCGATCCCAGGACCTTGAGATCATGACCTGAGCCAAAGGCAGACGCTTAACAACTGAGCCACCCAGGCGCCCCTGGAGTTCTTTTTAATTATACTGCATCTATAGATTAGTTTTTGAGGAATTAAATCTTCAAAATGTTAATACATCCCATCTATTAGCAGGATATTTTGCATCATTTATTCAGATATTTTAAAAATATCTTTTAATGGAGTTGTACAATTTTTTCCATAATTTTTTTGAATTCTTTAATAGCTCAATTTCTGTACATCATATGGTTTTATTGCAATTAATAAATTTTTTATTAAAATTTCTAATTGGTCAGTGTTGGTATGGAGGTATGAAATTTATTTTTATATATTGATCATGCATCTGGTTTTCTTGCTGGACTCTTTTTGGTTCTATAGGTTGGTTGAATTGGAAGAGAATTTATATAAATTATCAATATCTGAAAGTGATATAATATGTTGTAATGTATACATCATTCTTTCCAGTCATCTAGCATCTCTAAACATCCTCCCTGGGCATTAGGAGATGTTTCTCTCCTTTTAAGTCCCCAAATCCCATAATAAAGGACAGAAACTTGCTTTTGTCAGACTCTTGTACAGATAGAACACAGATTTTGAAAGGACGACATGAATGAAGTAAAGAAGAAAGCACCGTGCAGAATCATTCTGAAAGAGAGAAAACAAGAGATTGGGTTGTGGCAGAGATTCTTGCCCTAGTACCCAGTGCTCAGATTGGTAGATTTCGCAGTACACACTGCAGTGTCTCTGCCAAAGAGCGGTAACAGTGGTTTCTCCACTACAGAAGATCTGCAGTATGATTTGGGTACAGTTCCTAGTTATATACTTCCAAATTTGTATCTGTTGCCAAATTTATAGGCTCAGTAAGCTACCTAGTATTGTTTAATAAGTGATTTAATAAGCTAGAGACAGTTTTTGCAGATTTTAGCAGAACTGACAGGGTTATATTCACATTTATTGTTGTCTTTTTACAATGGCCAAGACATCAACTACTAACTTAAAAGGTAGTGGTCACAGTGGAGAGCATGATGTTATTCTCAAACCTAAACAGAATACAAAGCAGATGCTACTAATAGCCTACCCAATTTCAAGTCTCTATTTTTTCCTTTCTACCAGAACTCAATTTTGTTTATAGAGGCAAAAATGCAACTGTCCTTGCAACTAAAGGTGGTCATGTAACAGTCAAGCCAATGGGATGTTAGACAGTGTCCCTGTGTGAGCTTTCAGAAAGCCCAGCTGGCTCCGTTCCACATCTCTTTGCCCTTCTCTTCACTCCCTTCTTCCTGCCTAGATCATGGTTACCTAAGAAGCAAAAGCACCTTGAGAGGATGAGGGGGAAAAAAGCTCTATGTGTGAGATGATGATCAGAAAGCTAGAAGGGGCCTAAACACTGAAGCTTTGTGAGAACATGTACTAGAGCTGCACTGCCCACCTCTGGACTTCCTGCTATGAGGAAAAGCCAATCCCTTGTGTGTTTACCACTGTTGTTTTGGTTTCTTTTACATATAGGAAACACATTCCTAAGTAATACAGCATCTAAAATTTTGCTAAGTATGATGGTTATTATAGATTTTTGGTTGGTATCCATCATTAGGTTGAAAACTTTTCCTTAGATACTAGATTGTAATAGATATCTCCTTTCTGACATCTCCAGAATGGTTGTGCATGAGAAGGAGCCAGCAGTCATGCTCAGTTCACTATCTTATCTAGAACCAGAAGTCTTTGGTTTAATGCATGAAACATTACTGCAAACATATTTATGTAAGTACATATACATATCTTAAGGATAAGGAATACACCAGGTGTGTGTGTATACATATACACTTATTTTCTTCCTTCCCTTCAATATTGTACACACATTAAGAACCTACCAAACTCCAAACCTAGAGGGAGCCACAAAAATGAACATAACACCATCTCACTACAGTAATCCAGAAAAGAAAGGAAACTGTCTATGCTAATCACTGTAGACAAGGTATAACATGATTAGAGTTATAGGAAATTTTTTTAAAGGGAATTAACTTTAGCTGGGACTGCCTAGAAACTTCTAATAGAATGGTACTTGAGGGCGCCTGGGTGGCTCAGTTGGTTAAGCGACTGCCTTCGGCTCAGGTCATGATCCTGGAGTCCCGGGATTGAGTCCCACATCAGGCTCCCTGCTCAGCAGGGGGTCTGCTTCTCCCTCTGCCCTCTTCCCTCTCATGCTCTCTGTCTCTCATTCTCTCTCTCTCAAATAAATAAATAAAATCTTTAAAAAAAAAAAAAAGAATGGTACTTGAAAGTTCTAGCTCAAGATGGTAATGTAGGAAGATCCTGACCTCAACTTCTGCCATGAATACACCAAATCAAGAGCTACATATGAAACAATTTCCTCTCGGGAAAAAAACCAAAACCAAAAAAAAAAAAAACTAGCTGAGCAAATTCTGCATATCAGACAAATGAGGGGGGAAAAACCCACATTAAAGTGGGTAGGAGAGGCTGAGACAATCTCATCAAACCCTACTCCTGACACACGGATGCAAAATCAGGAGGGCAATCAAAACCTGGAGCTTCTCCCTGAGGAGCTCCAGGTTTGAATTCCACATTGGGCACACCAGTGTTCAACACCTGTATCTGAGCAAGTCTCCAAAATGCCTAGCTTTGAAAACCAATAGGGCTCATGTCCACAAGACGAACAAGGCTATAGATAACTGAGAAACAACTTTTAAAGAGCTCACACACTCAAACTCACCCATCACAGGGACCAGTGCAGAGGCAGTCGATTTAGAGGAGCCCAGACTTTATGTGAACAATGTTTATTTCATTATCTTAAACACTGGTCTGAAGTGTAAGCATCTAATTTAACACACATCAAGGAACCTGCTAGGGTATTCTCTGGGGACAGACGCTGGCATGCACCATCTGCACTCTCCTTCTGCCTCACTCCAACTCACCAGTAACTCCTGGAAAGGAGAAAATACCCTCCTCTAGTACCCTAATTTTTGTAGCTGTAACCAGTGGACACCACTAGATCACCTGGTTATAATAGCCAGTGGGACTTAATGCTTGAAGTCCCATAGGATTATATATGTTTGCATACTTTAAAAGCTGCTGCCTGAAGGTCTTGCTTCCAATTTTCCTAAACCTAGGTGCTGATTGAGATCCTCCCCCTTGGGAAATTGAC
Source organism: Leptonychotes weddellii (assembly GCF_054177405.1). NCBI lineage: Eukaryota > Metazoa > Chordata > Mammalia > Carnivora > Phocidae > Leptonychotes > Leptonychotes weddellii. Next base: position 64,485,870 of record NC_138370.1, read on the forward strand.
AATTCTTGGCATAACCTCAACTACTAGGAGCCATTAAAAATAAAATTGGCTGCTTGCATAACTACAATGGTTTGAGAGACAATCTAGAGCTAGGGCAAGGTTGAACAATAAGTTTCATCTCCCACACAAGATCACTCCTCCAAGGTTGGGAGAGGTAGCTGTTTTATCTAATATATAGAAACCAACACAAAGTCAAAAAATAAAGTGAAGATACAGAGGAATGTGTTCCAAATTGAAGAATAAGATAAAACCTCCAAAAAAAAATCCTTAAGGAAATAGAGATAAGTGATTTACTTGATAAAGAGTTCAAAATAATGGTCATGAAGAGTCTCACTGAACACAGGTAAAAAATAAATGAGCACAGTAAAAACTTTAACAGAGGTATAAAATATAGAACTACCAAAAAGAAATCAGAGCTGAAATACAATAACCAAACTGGAAAATTCACTGGAGGGATTCAACAGCAAATTGGATGAAGCAGAAGAAAGGATCAGTGAGCTTGAAGAGAAGGCAGTAGAACTCACACCCCATCAGAGCAGCAAAAAGAAAGAGTGAAAAAAACTGAAGATAGCTTGGGGACTCATGAAACAATATTTGCATTACAGAAGTCTCATAAGGAGAAGAGACAAAACAGGGCAGAAAATCTTTTTGAAAAATAATGGATGAAAACTTCCCTAACCTGGTGAGGGAAACAGACATTCAGATCCAGGAATCCCAGAGTCCTAAAAATGATGAACCCCAAAAAATCCACACCAAAACATATTATAACTAAAATGTCAAAAGTTAGAGAGAAGCTGGGAGGATGGCAGAGTAGGAGAACCCTAAGCTCACCTCCTCCCACAGATACAACAAGATAACACTCACATCAGTGTAAATAATCCAGAAAATGATCTGAATACTAAAGATAGAGAAGAGGGTAGGAGGAGGGAAGATGCAGTTTGGGAGCCAAATGGACCTTGGCCGTCCATGGTGGGAGGGGAGCTGGTGGTATAGAAAAGGGTGAAAAACAGACTTTCACAATGGGGAGCCAGCACAGGGAAGATGAATCCCCATAATATTTGGCTCTAAAAGAGAAGCCAAGGGCGCCTGGGTGGCTCAGTTGGTTAAGCAACTGCCTTCGGCTCGGGTCATGATCCTGGAGTCCCGGGATCGAGTCCCACATCGGACTCCCTGCTCGGCAGGGGGTCTGCTTCTCCCTCTGACCCTCGCCCATCTCATGCTCTCTCTCTCTCATTCTCTCTCAAATAAATAAATAAAAATTTAAAAAAAAAAAAGCAGCAAGAGAAAAACACTTTGTTTTATACAAGGGAACCCCATTATGACTATCAGCAGATTTTTCAGCAGAAACTTTGTAGAAAAGGGAGCGGCACAATACTTTCAAAGATCTGAAAGAAAAAAACTTACAATTGAGAATACTCAACCCAGCGAAGTTGTCATTCAGAATTAAAGGAGATCCGGATTTCCAGACAGTAAAAACTAAAGGAATTCATCACAACTAGATGGGCCTTCTAAGAAATGTTAAAAGGACTTCTTTAAGCTGAAACAAAAGGGTCCATATTAGTAAAAGGAAAATATATGAAGGTATAACTCTCATTGGCAAAGGTAAAGGAAAGGTAAATATATGTAAAATTCAGAATAATCTAACACTGTTAAGGTTGTGGATCATCACTTATAAGCTAGTATGAAGGTTAAAAGGCAAAAGTAGGGCCTCCTGGGTGGCTCTGTTGGTTAAGCATCTGGCTTCCACTCAGGTCATGATCCCAGGGTCCTGGGATTGAGCCCTGCCCTGGGATCCCTGCTCCTCAGGGAGCCTGCTTCTCCCTCTCCCTCTGCCTGCTGTTCCCCCTGCTTATGCGCTCTCACTCTCTCATGCTTGTGCTCTCTCTCTCTCTCTCTCCCGCTATCAAATAAATAAATAAATAAGATCTTTTAAAAAATAAATAAAAATAAAAGGCAAAGTAGTAAAAATATATCTATAATAATTAATTAAGGGATATAATATATATTTTTAATATATATCTTACACAAATATAGATATAAGATAGATATATATTATATATATTACATATATATAATACATATATTTTATATATAATATAAAAAATGTGACCTCAAAAACATAAAACATAGGGTAGGGGGATGTAGACCTTTAGGATTCATCTAAACGTAAGTTGTTATCAACTTAAAAGAGATTTATAAAAATAAGTTGTTATATGTAAACATAATGGTAATCACAAAGCAAAAACCTATAGTAGATAAAAATAATGACAAAGGAATCTAAACATACTACTGCAGAAAATCATCAAATCACAAAGGAAGAAAATAAAGGAACAACAAAACAGCCAAAAAACAAGTAACAAAATGGTAATAAGTACATACTTATTAATAATTACTTCAAATGTAAATGGACTAAATTTTCCAATCAAAGGACATAAAATGGCTGAATGAATAAAAAAACAACACCCATGTATATATAGCCTGTAAGAGGCTCATTTCAGATGTAAGGGCACACAGACTGAAAGTGAGGGGATAGAAAAAGATATTCCATGCAAACGGAAACCAAAAGAAATCTGGGGCAGCTATACTTATGTCAAACAAAACAGACTTTAGGGGCGCCTGGGTGGCTCAGTAGTTAAGTGTCTGCCTTTGGTTCAAGTCATGATCCCAGGGTCCTGGGATCAAGCCCCACATCGGGCTCCCTGCTCCGCGGGAAGCCTGCTTCTCCCTCTCCCATTCCCCGTGTTTGTGTTCCGGCTCTCACTATCTCTCTCTGTCAAATAAATAAAATATTTAAAAAAAAAACCCAGGGGCGCCTGGGTGGCTCAGATGGTTAAGCGTCTGCCTTCAGGTCATGATCCCGGGGTCCTGGGATCGAGCCCCACATCGGGCTCCTGGCTCAGCCGGGAGTCTGCTTCTCCCTCTCCCTCTGCCTCTCCCACTGCTCATGCTCTCTCTCTCTCTGTATCTCTGTGTCTCAAATGAATAAATAAAATCTTTAAAAAAACAAACAAACAAAAAAAAAACCCAGACTTTAAAAGAAAGCCTGTAATAAGAAAGAAAGAAGGATATTAAATTATGATAAAGGGATTAATCAAACAAGAGTATATAACTTTTGTAAATATTTATGCATCTGACATAGGAGCACCTAAATATATAAAGCAAATATAAATACACATAAAGGGAACAATTGACAGTAATTCAGTATTAGTAGAGAAATTTAACATCCTAGTTTCATCAATGAATAGATCATCCAACAGAAAATCAACAAAGAAACATCGACCTTAAACAACACATTAGACCACATAGACTTAATAGACACAGATACAGAACATTTCATCTAAAGGCAATAGAATACACATTCTTCTCAAGTACACATGGAACATTCTCCAGGATAGATCATATGTAAGGCCACAAAACAAGTCTTAAATTTAAGAATATTGAAATAATGTCAAACATCTCTTCTGATTGCAATGGCATGAAACTAGAAATGAATTACAAGAAAAAACGTGGAAAATATGTATATATGTGGAGATTAAGCAACAATATATTAAAAGAATCATACTCCATGATCAAGTTGGGTTTATCCCAAGGATGCAAGGATTTTTAACAATCACAAATCAATCGGGGCACCTGGGTGGCTCGGTCGTTAAGCGTCTGCCTTCGGCTCAGGTCATGATCCCAGGGTCCTGGGATCGAGTCCCACATCGGGCTCCCTGCTCCACAGGAAGCCTGCTTCTCCCTCTCCCACTCCCCCTGCTTGTGTTCCCTTTCTCGCTGTGTCTCTCTCTGTCAAATAAATAAATAAAATCTTTAAAAAACAAAACAATCACAAATCAATCAATGTGATACACCACATTAACACAGCGGACAAAAATCATATAATCGTCTCAATAAATATAGAAAAGGCATTTGACAAAATTCAACATCCATTTATGATAAAAACTCTCATTAAAGTGGGTTCAAAGGGAACATATCTCAACATAATAAAGGTCATATATGAAGCCAACAACTAATATCATAATCAGTGGTGAAAAGCTTAAACCTTTTTCTTTAAGATCAGGAACAAGACAAGGATGCCCACTCCCACCAGTTTTATTAAACAGAGTACTGGGAATCATAGCCAGACCAATTAAGCAACAAAAAGAAATAAAATGCATCCAAATGGAAAGGAAGAAGTAAAACTGGCAGTATTTGCAGATGACACGGTAAACCTCTAAAGACTCCACCAAAAACCCATTAGAATAAACAAATTCAGTAAAGTTGTAGGATACAAAAATCAATATACAAAAATTTGTTGCATTTCTATTCACTTATAATTAACTATCAAAGAAAAATAAAGAAAATAATCCCATTTACAATTGCTTTAAAACGACTAACAGACCTAGGAATCATTTTAACCAAACAGGTGAAAGACCTATACACTGAATAAGACAAAGATTTAAAAAATTGAAGGCACAAATAAATGGAAAGAGGGGTGCCTGGGTGGCTCAGTCGTTAAGCGTCTGCCTTTGGCTCAGGTCCTGGGACCAAGTTCTGCATCAGGCTCCCTGCTCCACAGGAAGCCTGCTTCTCCCTCTCCCACTCCCCCTGCTTGTGTTCCCTCTCTCACTGTGTCTCTCTCTGTCAAATAAATAAACTTAATTTAATTTAATTTAAAAAAAACAACAAATAAATGGAAAGATATTCTGTGCTCATGGATTGGAAGAATTAATTTTAAAATGACCATACGGGGCGCCTGGGTGGCTCAGTCATTAAGCGTCTGCCTTCGGCTCAGGTCATGATCCCAGGGTCCTGGGATCGAGCCCCGCATCGGGCTCCCTGCTCAGCGGGAAATCTGCTGCTACCTCTGCCCCTCACCCCACTCCTGCTCTTTTGCTCTCTCTCTCTCTCGCAAAAATAAAAAAATGAAATCTTTTTTTAAAAAAGAGCAAAAACAAAATAAACAGCTTTGCAAGAGTTCCTGTAGATTAGGAATGCCCATTAGGAATTATCTTCATGTCTTGGGCTGAATTTATGTAAATCTATTAATTGTAAGATGGGTTTTATGTGTGATGTGCAGAGTATCTCGTTTTATAGTCACACTTCTTACATGGCAGCCACAAAGCCCTGTCCTATTTCTCATTGGGCAAAGAAGATTCTTAGGTCCATGAATATTTTCTAAAGGTTCCCTGCTTTTAGCCCATCCTGATATGAATTGATCCAATTTTTTTAACATATTCTTCAAGTTTTCATAGCATCTGATTTTTTTTTCTCCTCTACTCATAAGGGTCACCCACTCTAACTGGTCAGTGATAAACCTCTTTCTTAAAAACAGAATTGAAAACCTGGCATTTTCCAAGTCATCTATTCCTTTTGTTCTTACATTCTTTTGTCTATTGTTACAGTCTGAAGAATGGTTGCCATTTCTGTTTTACACTTCTCAAAAACTCTGTTTTCTTTGTGCCCCGTTATGTATATTTCACACTGGATGCTTTACCTTTGGTCCTAGCCTACAAAATGACACAATAAACTCTCAGATACCTAGGAAACCTACAGCCAGCTTCAAAAGCTTTCTCTGAGTAAGCAGTGAGAGATTATAATTAAGCGGCTCTGTGGAGCTCTTAAAAAGGAAAAATTCAACAGAAAAGTATAACGGCAGTGAATTCATGATTATTCATAAGATAGAAGTGTATGAATAATTGAAATCCGCAGGTTATCCTAATAAAATCGGCTTCCATCTTTGTCCATTCAGGCTGCCTTAACAAAATACCACAGATTAGGTGGATTTATAAACAGCAAAATCTATTTGGCCCCTGGGTGGCTCAGTTGTTAAGCGTCTGCCTTCAGCTCATGTCATGGTCCCAGGGTCCTGGGATCGAGCCCCGCATCGGGCTCCCTGCTCCACGGGAAGCCTGCTTCTCCCTCTCCCACTCCCCCTGCTTGTGTTCCTGCTCTCGCTGTCTCTCTCTCTCTGTCAAATAAATAAAATCTTTAAAAAAAACAACAAAATCTAGTTCTCATGGTTCTGAAGGCCAGCAGTCCACGATCAGAGTGGCCAAGGACTTCTTCTGGGTTGCACTCATTGCATCCTCATGCAGTGGAAGGGCAAGGAGCTTGCTCAGCGGTCTTTTATAAGAGCACTGATTCCATTAATGGGGGCCCTACTTTCATGACTTAATCACCTCTCAAAGACCCCACCTCCAAACACCGTTACCTTAAGGGTTAGGTTTCAACATAAGACTTTTGGAGGGACACATTCAGACTATAACACACACTCTCTGCCTAAATTCCCACTGAATTATCAGCTCTGATCATCCAAAATTTGGAAAGGTGGCAGGACAATAAAATTCACTCTTGTAGTTAGCAAAGGGATTATTGTCTATAAATCAAATGTATCCATATGAAGGACTATGGGGACTCCCATGAGAACACAGCCACATCTCTAAATATGTGAGTACTAGAAATTTCTCAGTAGGACTTTTTATTCCGTTGAAAAGTAAAAGCAGGGGCGCCTGGGTGGCTCAGTTGTTAAGCGTCTCCCTTCGGCTCAGGTCATGGTCCAGGGTCCTGGGATCAAGCCCCGCATCGGGCTCCCTGCTCCACGGGGAAGCCTGCTTCTCCCTCTCCCACTCCCCCTGCTTGTGTTCCCTCTCTCGCTGTGTCTCTCTCTGTCAAATAAATAAATAAAATCTTTAAAAAAATAATAATAATAATTTCTCCAGGCAATTCTAGGGCAGTTAAGTTTGAGGACCACTGTTTAAGTCGATCAAGGTCCTTTAACGGAAATGATCGTATTCGGTATGCTTAAACTAGACATAGGATCTGAGGATGTGAGTGAGACACCTTGTGATTATTATTGGTTGCTAAATCCTTAGCTCATGACTATTTTACATTACCCCATTTTGTTCAAAAACCCTCAGTGGCTATATAAAAACTAACTCGGATGATCAAAGACCTAAACATAAGAGCTGAGTATAAAGCTCTTTTTTTTTATTTTTTTTTAAAGATTTTATTTATTTATTTGAGACAGAGAGAATGAAAGACAGAGAGCATGAGAGGGAGGAGGGTCAGAGGGAGAAGCAGACTCCCTGCCGAGCAGGGAGCCCGATGCGGGACTCGATCCCAGGACTCCAGGATCATGACCTGAGCCAAAGGCAGTCGCTTAACCAACTGAGCCACCCAGGCGCCCCATAAAGCTCTTTTTTAAAAAAAGATTTTATTTATTTCTTTGAGAGAGACAGCATGAGTGGGGGAGCAGGGGTGACGGGCTGGGCAGAGGGAGAGGGAGAAGCAGACTCCCTGCTGAGCAGGGAGCCCAGTGTGGGGCTTGATCCCAGGACCCTGAGATCATGACCTGAGCTGAAGGCAGACGCCTAACCAACTGAGCCACCCAGGTGCCCCTGAGTATAAAACACTTAAAGCATAGGGAAAAAGCTTCATGACAGTGGATTTGGTGGTGACATCTTGGATAGGACATCAAAAGCACAGGCAACAATTAAACTACATTAAATTAAAACTTTTATGAATCAAAGAACACAATCTATGGAATGGGAGGAAATATTTGCAAATCATATAGCTGATAAGGAGTTAATATCCAGGATCAAAAAAGAACTACAATCCAACAACAAAGAAACAAATAACCTAATTTAAAAATGGGCAGAGGTCAGGGTGCCTTCAGCTCAGGTCACGATCCCCCCATCCTGGGATCAAGTCCTGAGTCGAGCTCCCTGCTCAGCTGGGAGTCTGCTTCTCCTTCTGTCCCTCCCCCATTCATGCAGGGTCTCTCTCTCTCTCTCTCTCTCTTTCTCTCTCTCTCACAAAAACAAATAAATAAAATCTTTAAAATAATAATAAAAAATAAATTTTAAAAATCTTTAAAATAAAAAATGGGCAGAAGTCTTGATTAAACATTTCTCCGAAGATATACAAGTGGCCAATAAGCACATGACAAGATGTTCCACATCACTCATCATTAGGGAACTGCAAATCAAACCCACAATGACATACGACCTCACACTCATAGGATGGCTATTTTTTTTTTTTAAAGATTTTACTTATTTATTTGACAGATAGAGACACAGTGAGAGAGGGAACACAAGCAGGGGGAGTGGGAGAGAGAGAAGCAGGCTTCCCGCTGAGCAGGGAGCCCGATGCGGGGCTCGATCCCAGGACCCTGGGATCATGACCTGAGCCGAAGGCAGACGCCCAACGACTGAGCCACCCAGGCGCCCCGGCTATTATTTTTTAAAAAGAAAAAGAAAAGGAAGAATGGTGGGGAGGATATGGGAATAACTGGAATCCTGTTGGTGGGAATGTAAAATGGTGCAGCTGCTCTAGAAAGCAGTGTGGTGTTTCCTCAAAAACTTCAAAATAGAATTGCCATATGATCTAGCTTTATACCCCAAAGAACTGAAAACAGGACCTGGAAAAGATATGAGTACACCCATGTTCATGGCAGCATTAGTCACAATAGTCAAGAGGAGGGAGCAACCCAAATGTCCATTGACTGATGAAGGATCATCAAACTGTGGGAAAGGGGCTCATTTATGTTCTGAGTATAAGGCAAACTCAAAACAGTATTACTGTTATTCGTATATTAGTACTGTTGTTAATAGCACCCAACATTGACTGAGTGTTCGCCATGTGCTTGGTACAAGGCCACCCAATTGGGGCAGCTCAGATGCTCCTCTCAGACCTCCAGCCACATCGATTTTACTGGCCTTGGCTACTAGGCTCTGAAACTATGTCCTGTTTGGGCCAAGCTTCCCCTGGGCTGCTCCCAGCCAGTGCCTGAGCCTTGGTAGAGATACAAAGGCAAGCCCAGTCCTTGGGATACCCTACTCCTCCGACAGGTAGCTCAGTGGCTTGAGGTCTCCCCAGCAGCCTTGCCAAAGCTTACATAGCTTGCATGGTAGTCGAGGACACTTCCAGCCAACCTGCCTTCTTTCTCTACCTCATTGATGGTGAGACCGGCATTGTGGTCTGACGGCTCTCCCTGCCCTTTCCAGTTCCTCTATCATCTCTCACAGGGGCAAATCTAAAAAGTAATCCTTGCATCTTTGGGGTGCCTGGGTGGCTCAGTCATTAAGCATCTGCCTTCGGCTCAGGTCATGATCCCAGGGTCCTGGGATGGAGCCCCACATCGGGCTCCCTGCTCAACGTGAAGCCTGCTTCTCCCTCTCCCACTCCCCCTGCTTGTGTTCCCTCTCTTGCTGTGCCTCTCTCTGTCAAATAAATAAAATCTGTAAATAAATAAATAAATAAACAAATAAACAAATAAATAAAAAATAATCCTTGCATCTTTAATCCTGCTTCTCCCAGGACTTGCCTTCACACAGTAAATGCATTATTTCAGTCAATACTTATAACAAAAATTGTACCATGATCATTTCTAGTTTATAAATAGGAAAACTGAGGTTTGGAGAAGTCATAAACTCATCACTGGCGGGATTGGGATTTGAACTCTAATTTTTGTGACCCTAAAACCAGCACTTCCAATCAGTACTTGAGTAACACAAATGGTAATGTGAATGGTCCCTTTACTTACTAAATATTTGTTCTGTTTAATTTGGGGGAAAAAATGCTCTAAATACAGGAAAATACAGAGAGTAGTATAATAAATTTCCACATATCTATTATAATTAACAAGAATGATTAAGTTGTCAAATGAGCTCCTGCTTTTTAAAAGTATTTGAATAATAAAACGCAACACTCCAACATTATGGACAGATTACCCAGCCCCAGGCCCATGGCCTTTCCTCTCTCCCCATCAACAACCAGTTTCATGATTTTGCTGTGTGTCCTTCCATTCCATATTTTTAAAAATAATTTTAATATATACATTTGTATCTATAAAAACACATTGTACGTTTCTAAATTTTACATTAATGGGTACTGTCTGTATGTCTTTTTTGCAGCCTGCTATTTTAAAGATAAACTGTATTTTTAAGATTGGCTCATATAACGAATTCATTCCTCTAAACCAATGGTTCTCAGCAGGAGGCAATTCTGCCTCCCTAAGGGGCATTTGGCAATATCTGGAGATAGTTTTGGTTGTCACAATGTGAAAGGATAAAGAAGTGCTGCTGGCATCAAGTGGGTAGAGTCTAGAGATGCTAAATACCCTACAACGCACAAGACAGCTCCCCACAAGAAAGAATTTTCTGATCTAAAATGTCAATAGTGCCAAGGTTTAAAAACTCCCACCTAAACTAGTGATTATCAAAGTGTGGTCCTGGACCAACAGCATGAACATGGGAATTTGTAGGGCTTTGCACCTCACCCAATCAATCAGAAACTCAGGGTGTGGAGGCCAGCAATCCGTTGTTTAACAAACCCTCGAGGTGATTCAGATGCACCATCCTATGGATGCTAACCATTTTGGTTACCTTGGACTCTCAGCTCCATCCCAGCTCAGGAAGTTCAAGGAACTCTGCCTGGATTCTTGCTTCCTTCCTTCCTTCCTTCGGAATATCCGTGAGGTTTGGTGGGTCCAGAGCCGACCACCAAGAAAGAATTCTTGAGGCGTCTTTGGTGCAAAATGGTGGTTTATTGAAGCATGGGGACAGGACCCGTGGGCAGAAAGAGCTGCTGCACCGGGGTCATGAGGGATGGCTGATTATATGCTATGCAGTTGGGGGAGATAAGGAAAAGGGAGGTTTTCAAACGGATTTTCATATGTTAAAGAAGACAGGATACTGGAGGCTTTGCCATTGTCAAGTTAAGGTTGTATTTCCCTCTAGCAAGGCATTAACATGAAGATAGTTGGGAGCTTCCTGGAAGAACATTACACTCTGCCTGCCTCAAGTATTTACCAATGGGTTGCAGGTTATAAGGACAGAACTGTATCTACATTTCCTTCTGGAAGCTAGGTTATTGATAGAAGTGCTTTGTTCATATATATTGCTAAGATATTTGTAAACTGAGGGAGACTCATGACTTGCAGGATTGGGATCTCTATAAGTTAACTATTTGTTTTTCCTTTCCTTAGGTTTAGGGCGGCCAGGAGTGCATAAGGAATGTCACATATATCCAGGACTTGGAGGGGGGGGTGTTAGGGGGGTGTCAGCTTCTGCTTTGTCCTCACCTTGCCTTCTGTTCCCTCATCACTATGGCCTGGAACCTCTCCCAAAGCAGGAAGCTGCAGCAATCACAGGGCTCCCCTTGCTCATTCCCCATTTTCCAAGGATCATTCTCCTTCATTGCCTGATGTCCATTGCCTTGAAAACTGTTGTTAAATGTTGTGTTTTTCATTTTTTTTTTTAAGATTTTATTTCTTATTTGACAGAGAGATTGAGAGCACAAGCAGGGGGAGAGGCAGAGAGAGAGGGAGCAGCAGACTCCCTGCTGATCAGGGAGCCCGATGTGGGGCTCGAAACCAGGACCAGAAGGATCATGACCTGAGCCGAAGGCAGACGCTTAACCGACTGAGCCACCCAGCTGTCCCAGTGTGTTTTTCATTTTTGATGGCATTTTGGACCCTTTCTGGGAGTCCAAAAATCTTACTATACATTTGGGAGATGCTACATATCTTTGAACAGCAGTGAACTCAGCAAGAAATGAAATTATTTTGAGAATTCCTGGTGAAAGTCCTCATTACTTGCTCCGTAAAAACACTATACAGTGTAAAGCTCTGTTGCTTTGTTTCCTGTGCTGTACACAAGCTTAAGTGTATTTTAGGCTTACACTGTACTTCTACTTTCACAAAAGATTTAGAAGCAACTGAATAATGAAACTTGGGAAAACAGTATCATGAAATGTTTAATTTGGTAACTTTACCAATTATATTTAATAAGTTAAAATTTCTAGCTTAATGATGAGTCATTAAATATAAAGATTCTGGATAGGACTATTTTAAAAATTTATATTGGGAAAGGTTTTTTCTTAATATCTTGCCTTTACAAGTTCCAGAACTTTAGAAAATGTTTAAATGAAAGACAAGGTACCAAAAATTATAGTAATTAGTGAACATTAGGGACAAAAGTTAAAATATCCATTCAGAGCTGCAAATGTAAAGCTGGATCTCTTATTATGGTTTGAATTGAATATGCTCTAATGCTCTAGTGCACACTGAAATCTATCAAGTTTAATTATTTTATAAATGATAAAATAATTATAAATTTCTAAAAATGATGACAGGAATCACAGTAAGTGTGTATGGAGCACAGAATTCTATTCAGTTTTTGGTTTTTTTGTTTTGTTTTGTTTTTTCTAATAACTGGTAATACCTTAGTGAATAGTTGAGCAAACTATTTCTTAAAACTTTTTTCATCCATGGTAAGTACTTTTAATGCATTGTATGACTGGGAAGACGAATAAACATACAAGAGTGTCAAGATAAAGACTAAGCTAATGGGGGGGCGCCTGGGTGGCTCAGTTGGTTAAGCGACTGCCTTCGGCTCAGGTCAGGATCCTGGAGTCCCGGGATCGAGTCCCGCATCGGGCTCCCTGTTCAGCAGGGTGTCTGCTTCTCCCTCTGACCCTCCTCCCTCTCATGCTCTCTGTCTCTCATTCTCTCTCTCGCAAATAAATAAAATCTTAAAAAAAAAAAAAAAAGACTAAGCTAATGGGAAGAATTTACCTTTCCAAAGAAGTGCATTCCCTTAACCTGTCACTATACAGCGAAGTAACAACCAACCAGCCAATCAACCAAAGGAAAAAAGAAGTTAGCAACCAATTAATCTGCATCTTCCAAACTGGTAAGTTCTGCTCACACAAGGTTGCTGCTTATTTTTTAGGAGGAAAGCTATAATCCTTTCTTTTAAAAAAATAATTTGTAATAGTTCTGACCCATGCTAAAACATGGATGAATCTTGAAGACATTATGCTGAGTGAAATAAGGCAGTCACAAAAGGACAGCTCTTGTATGATTCCACTCATATGAGGTACCTACAGTCATCAAATTCATAGAGAAAGAAAGTAGAATGGTGGTTGTCAGGGGCTGGGGGGAGGGGAATGGGAGAATGTTGTTGAACTCATATAGGGTTTAATTTTGCAAGATGAAAAGAGTTCTGGAGATCAGGTGCATGACAATGTGAATGTACTTAACACTACTGAGCTGTACACTTAAAAGGGGTTAAGATGGCAACTTAATTTTATGTACATTTACTACAGTCTAAAATAAAACAAATCGGGGTGCCTGGGTGGCTCAGTCATTAAGCGTCTGCCTTAGGCTCAGGTCGTGATCCCAGGGTCCTGGGATCGAGCCCCGCATCGGGCTCCCTGCTCGGCAGGAAGCCTGCTTCTCTCTCTCCCACTCCCCCTGCTTGTGTTCCTGCTCTCGCTATCTCTCTCTCTGTCAAATAAATAAACAAAATCTTTAAAAATAAATAAATAAAATAAAACAAACAAACCAACCTTCTGCCAACAACAATAATTTCCAGTATTTTTTTCACCATGGCACACACAAAGATGATCACTAGTATACTAGGGTAAATGAGCAAAGTTATTTGAGGCCAGAGTTGACCAGCTGGGGTCTCTGGTCATCTCAGGCTCCATGTTTACCCAAAAGGCTGAAAGGGTCAACCTCTTGACACTTCATTTACCCATTCACAGATCCCCTAGCTGGGAGTATCTGTTCATGTTCTTCAGCCTAGCTTCTAAGACTCTTCATAGTGGCCTCACTCTCTCTTCCTACAGCTTTTTCATTGCATGTACCTGAAATCTAACACAAACCTGTTTAAACAAAAAAAACCAAGATATTGACTTAGAGATCTAAGTAATTGACTATAGGCAAGAATGCTTTGAGGGGTGCAAACAATTTTTTTGGACTTGTGTTCATCTACCATTTGACTCTGTATCCCACTGGATGTCAGCTTTGCTTTTCAAAAATGTTCTAAGTTACTGATTTTCAATCAGAAGTAGAGCTCCTTTGCACAATGTTTAGCATCTTTAGTCTGAATATTTTTGTACATGCCTCCTGATACAGGAAGTGTTTTAGGGAAATGATGTTCATCAGGTGGTCCTACTCCGCTTTTTAAACTTTAATGTGTTTAGGAATCACCTGGGATTTTGTTAGAATGATTCTTTAGGTTTGGGGTAGGCCCTACTGGTGCTGCAAAGGGGAGGGAGCCCTGATCCCAGAGAGAGGAGTGATAGAGAAAGAAAGAGTGAAAGTGCACACGGCGAATTACACAAGAAAAAGTCTTTCCCCAAAACCATTGACTGGGAAAGGGAGAGGGGCTGAATACCACAAGTTTTTATAAACAGTGGGGCAGAGTCCAAAGGTCCACACCATCCCCAGGGCTGTACCTGGGTGGGCTCGGCAATATTCTGGTGCGGAAGGAGGGTGGAGACCCGGGAGTGGCCAGTGTGGTCTGCGGATCCCCTGGGTTGCACAGGGAGAAGATCCTCTGCTTGGAGTGCATTTGGGAGTGGTGACATGGCCTCTCCGGCAGTGCCCGCATACTGCCCTGTTCCCTAGCGCAGGAAACAAGACCCTGGCTGAGGGCAGCAAACTTTGGTGCCCCGCTGCACCATTGCGCCAACTTCTGGGACAAGATGGCACTGGCCACAGTGCAGCAAGACCCTCCCCCAGAGGATCAGCAGAGATCCACACTATGAAGATTTCGAAAACTTGGAATTTGAAACCCAGCCACACACCTGAGATAAAACACAAGAGTGCCATGCTGCCTGCCATGCAGACAGCTCAGAAGCAGGAAGGGTGGAAGGCAGAGATCTGGCAGAAGCTGGGGACACAAGAGAGGTGGTTGTTTGCCCTTCTGTGAGGGCTTCCTGAAGAGCAGTGGGTGCAAGCTACCCACTCCAGGACTGGAGAGTGAGGCGACATCAGTCCCCCCACCCCATCAGCACTGACTGACTTCAGTGAGCAAAATAGCACCATCCTGTGGAGGCTAGATTGGGTTACACCAAGCCCCACCCCCCTGCACCCTGTAGGTGCATCTCCACTAGGGCAAGTAGACCTGAGAATCAGAGCAGCAGGCCCTTCTCTCAGAAGACCAACACAAACTCCCCCTCACATGTACAAAGTCCACTGATCATAGAGTGTTAAAAACCTTCAGCTCTAGGGGAAATAGGATCTAGCTTCTCCTTTTTTTTTTTTAGAAGATTTTATTTATTTATTTGACAGAGAGAGACACAGCGAGAGAGGGAACACAAGCAGGGGGAGTGGGAGAGGGAGAAGCAGATTCCCCGCAGAGCAGGGAACCCAATGCGGGGCTCGATCCCAGGACCCTGGGATCATGACCTGAGCCGAAGGCAGATGCTTAACAACTGAGCCATCCAGGTGCCCCCCCCCCACTTTTTTAACCTCTTCTTAATATATCCATTATCTCAGGAGCAAGAATACAACAGGCTTTCCAAATAAACACACACACACACACACACACACAAAAGTGACCCAGAAATAGTGACAAGATGGAGGAATTTACCCCAAAAGAAAGAACAGGAAGAATTCATGGCCAGAGATTTAATCAGTACAGATATAAGTAAGAGTTGACCCAGAATTTAAAACAATAATCATAAGGATACTAGCTGGGCTTGAGAAAAGCATTGAAGACATTAGAGAACCCCTTACTGCAGAGGTAAAAGAACTAAAAACTATTCAGACCATAACAAAAAATGCTATAACTGAGATGCAAAAACCAAATGGATGCAATGACAATGAGGATGCACAAAGAATCAGTGATACAGAAGATACAATTGTGGAAAATAACAAAGCTGTAAAAAAAAAAGGAAAGAAAGATATTGGATCACAAATGTAGACTTAGAGAACTCAGTGACTCCTTAAAGTATAATAACATTCATATCATAGAAGTCCCAGAAGAAGAAAAGAAAGAAAAAGGAACAGAGGTTTATTTGAGCAAATTATAGCTGAAAACTTCCCTAAACTGGGAAGGAAACAGATATCGAAATCCAAGAAAAGCACAGAGAACTCCCATTAAATTCAACAAAAGCTGGCCATCACCAAGACATGTCATACTCAAATTCACAAAATACAAAGACAAGGAAAGAAAACTTAAAGCAGCAAGGGGAAAAAAATCCTTAACCTAAAAGGGAAGATAGATCAGGTTTGCAGCAGACCTGACCACAGAAATTTGGCAGCCCAGAAGACAGTGGCATGATATATTCAATGTGCTGAGTGGGAAAAGTATGCAGCCAAGAATATTTTATCCAGTGAGGCTGTCATTCAGAATAGAAGGAAAGATAAAGAGTTTCCAGGACAAACAAAAACTAAAGGAGTTTGTGACCACTAAACCAGCCCTGCAAGAAATATTAAAGGGAACTCTTTGAGTGGGGAAAAAATGACCAAAAGCAACAAAGACTAGAAAGGAACAGAGAACATTACCAGAAACACCAACTTTATAGCTGATTAATAGGCATTAAATTCATATCTTTCAATAATCACTCTGAATGTAAATGGACTAAATGCTCCTATTAACACATAGGGTATCAGAATGGATTAAAAAAAACAAGACCCACTTATATACTGCCTACAAGAGACTCATTTTAGACCTAAAGACATCTGCAGATTCAAAGTGAGGGCATGGAAAACCATCTATCATGCTAATGGATGCCAAAAGAAAGACAGAGTAGCCATATTTATATCAGACAAACTAGATTTTATTTTTTTTATTTATTTATTTTTTTAAATATTTTTATTTATTTGACAGAGAGAGACACAGCGAGAGAGGGAACACAAGCAGGGGGAGTGGGAGAGGGAGAAGCAGGCTCCTGGCAGAGCAGGGAGCCCGATGTGGGACTCGATCCCAGGACTCTGGGATCATGACCTGAGCCGAAGGCAGACGCTTACGTCTGAGCCACCCAGGCGCCCCTCAGACAAACTAGATTTTAAACCAAAAATTTAACAAGAGGTGAAGAAGGATATTATATCATAAGTAAGGGATCTATCCACAAGAAGATCTAACAGTTTTTAAATACTTATGCCCCCAACTTGGGAGCACCCAAATATATAAATCAATTAATAATAAAATTAAAGAAACTCATTGATAATCATACAATACTAGTAGGGGACTTTAACACCCCACTTACAACAA
This sequence comes from Leptonychotes weddellii, assembly GCF_054177405.1. NCBI lineage: Eukaryota > Metazoa > Chordata > Mammalia > Carnivora > Phocidae > Leptonychotes > Leptonychotes weddellii. Next base: position 64,502,864 of record NC_138370.1, read on the forward strand.
TGAACAGATCATCTCAGCAGAAGATCAACAAGGAAACAATTCTTTGAATGACACACTGGACCAGATAGACTTAAGAGAGAAATTCAGAACATTTCATCCTAAAGCAGCATAATACACATTCATTTCGAGTGCACATGGAACATTCTCCAGAATAGATCACATACTGGGTCACAAATCAACCCTCAACAAGTACAAAAAGATTGAGATCATATTATGCATATTTTCAGACCACAATGCTATGAAACTTGAAGTCAACCACAAGAAAAAATTGGGCAAGACCACAAATACATGGAGATTAAAGAACACCCTACTAAAGAATGAATGGGTTAACCTGGAAATTAAAGAAGAAATTTAAAAATACATGGAAGCAAATGAAAATGAAAACACAACAGTCCAAAACCTTTGGGATACCGCAAGGGGGATCATAAGAGGGAAGTATATTGCAATACAGACCTACTACCTCAAGAAGCAAGAAAAGTCTCAAATATACAACCTAACCTTACATCTTAAAGAGTTAGAAAAGGAACAGCAAATAAAGCCTAAAGCAAACAGAAGAAGGGACATAATAAAGATTAGAGCAGAAGTAAATGATACAGAAACAAAGAAAATAAAACAGTTGAACAGATCAATGAAACTAAGAGCTGGTTCTTTGAAAGAATTAATAAAATTGATAAACCCCTAGCCAGACTTATCAAAAAAGAAAGAGAAAAGACTGAAATAAATAAAATCATGATTGAAAGAGGAGAGATCACAACCAACACCACAGAAATACAAACAATTATAAGAGAATATTATGAAAAATTATATGTCAACAAACTGGGCAATCTGGACAAATTCCTAGGAACATACAAACTACCAAAACTGAAACAAGATGAAATAGAAAATTTGAACAAACCCATAACCAGCAAAGAAATTGTATCAGTATAAATAAAATCTGTTTTTAAAAAAAAAGAAAGAAAGGAATTAGATCAGTAATCAAAAATGTCCCAACAAACAAAAGTCCAGGGCCAGATGGCTTCTCAGGGGAATTCTACCAAACATTCAAAGAAGAGTTAATATCTATTCTTCTCAAACTGCTCTTAAAAATATAAATGGAGGGAAAAATTCCAAACTCATCCTATGAGGCCAGCATTACCTTGATTCCAAAACCACACAAAGGCCACTAAAAAGGAGAATTACATGCCAATATCCCCAGTGAACGTGTATGTAAAAATTCTCAACAAGATACTAGCAAATTGAATCTAGCAGTACATTAAAAGGATTATTCACCATGATCAAGCGGGATTTATTCATGGACTGCAGGGGTGGTTCAATATCAATCCACAAATCAATCAATGTGATATACCACATTAATAAAAGAAAGGATAAGAACTGTATGACCCTCTCAATCGATGCAGAAATCAGACAACAAAAAGAAATAAAGGCATCTAAATTGGCAAGGAAGAAGTCAAATTTTCACTATTTAAATCTTTTTTTTTTTTTTTAAAGATTTTATTTATTTATTTGAGAGAGAGAATGAGAGACAGAGAGCATGAGAGGGAAGAGGGCAGAGGGAGAAGCAGACCCCCTGCTGAGCAGGGAGCCCGATGTGGGACTCGATCCCGGGACTCCAGGATCATGACCTGAGCCGAAGGCAGTCGCTTAACCAACTGAGCCACCCAGGCGCCCAAATTTTCACTATTTAAAGACGATATGATACTCTGTAAAAAAACCAAAAGACTCCACCAAAAAAATTGCTAGAAATAATATATGAATTCAGCAAACTCCAGGATGTAAAATCAATGTATGGAAATTTGTTTCACTTCTATATATCAATAATGAAGTAGCAGAAAAAGAAATCAAGGAATCAATCCCATTTACAATTGCACCAAAAAAAAAAAAAAAAGAAGATATCTAGGAATAAACCTAACTAAAGAGGTAGAAGGTCTGTGCTCTGAAAACTACAGAACACTTATGAAAGAAATTAAAGAGGACACAAAGAAATGGGGGGGGAATTCCATGCTCATGATTGGAAGATCAAACATTGTTAAAATGTCTATACTACCCAAAGTAATCTACACATTTAGTACAATCCCAATCAAAATACCACCAGCATTTTCACAGAGTTAGAACAAAAAATCCTAAAATTTGTATAGGACAGCAAAAGACCCCAAATAGCCAAAGCAATCCTGAAAAAGAAAAGCCAGGTGAGAGGCATCATGACTCCAGATTTCAAGCTATATTACAGAGCTGTATGGCACTGGCACAAAAATGAAACAGACTAGAAAACCCAGAAATGGACCCACAACTATATGGTCAACTAATATACGACAAAGCAGGAAAGAATATCCAACAGAAAAAAGACAGTCTCTACAACAAATGGTGTTGGGAAAACTGGACAGCAACATTCAGAAGAATGGAACTGGACCACTTCTTGCACCATAAACAAAAATAAATTAAAAATGGATGAAAGACCAAATGTGAGATGGAAAACCATCAAAATCCTAGAGGAGAATGCAGGCAGAAACCTTTTTGACCTTGGCTGTAGCAACTTCTTACTAGACACATCACTGGAGGCAAGGGAAACAAAAACAAAAATGAACTGTTGGGACTTCATCAAGATAAAAAGCTTTTGCACAGCAAAGGAAACAATCAACAAAACTAAAAGGCAGTCTATGGGATGGGAGAAGATATTTGCAAATGACATATCTGATAAAGGGCTAGTCTCTAAAATCCATAAAGAACTTACCAAACTCAACACCCAAAAAACAAATAACCCAGTTAAAAAATGGGCAGAAGACATGATTAGACATTTCTCCAAAGAAGACGCATGAAAAGATGCTCAACATCACTCATCATCAGGGAAATACAGGTCAAAACCACGATGAGATACCACCTTACACCTGTCAGAATGGCTAAAGTTAACAACACAGGAAACAACAGATATTGGCAAGGATGTGGAGAAAGGGGGACCCTCTTACACTGCTGGTGGGAATGCAAACTGGTGCTGTCACTCTAGAAAACAGTATGGAATTTCCTCAAAAAGTTAAAAATAGAACTACCCTATGACCCAACAATTGCAGTACTAGGTATTTACCCAAAGGATACAAAAATACAGATTCGAAGGGGTACATGCACCCCAATGTTTATAGCAGCATTATCAACGATAGCCAAACTATGGAAAGAGCCCAAGTGTCCATTGACTGATGAATGGATAAAGAAGAAGTGGCATAGATATACAATGGAATATTACTCAGTCATCAAAAAGAATGAAATCTTCCCACTTGCAGTGACATGGATGGAGCTAGAGTGTATTATGCTAAGCAAAATAAGTCAGTCACAGAAAGACAAATACCACATGATTTCACTCATATGTGGAATTCAGGAAACAAAATAAATGAACGTGTGGGAAGGGGAAAGAAAGAGAAGGAGAGGGGGAGGCAAACCATCAGAGACTCTTAATGATAGAGAACAAACTGAGGGTTGACAGAGGGAGGTGGGTGGAGGAAGGGCTATATGGGTAAAGGGTATTAGGGAGGGCACTTGTTATGACGAGCACTGGGTGTTATATGTAAGTGACAAATCACTAAATTCTACTCCTGAGACAAATATTACACTGTATGTTAACTAACTAGAAATGAAATAAAAATTTGGAAGAAAAAAATAAAAAGAGAACAAAAAGAGTTTTGGGGGGGAGGAGGGATTAAAAAATACCATTAAAGTTTTAGTATCTATTTTTCATGTGCTTAGAACAGAACTCAACCTGATTCTAAATCCTGTTTTTTTTTTTTTAAAGATTTTATTTATTTATTTGAGAGAGAGAGAATGAGAGAGAGCACATGAGAGGCAGGAGGGTCAGAGGGAGAAGCAGACTCCCCGCCGAGCAGGGAGCCTGATGAGGGACTCGATCCAGGGACTCCAGGATCATGACCTGAGCCGAAGGCAGTCGCCCAACCACTGAGCCACCCAGGCGCCCAATCCTGTTTTTAATCTAAAAAAAAAAAGTGTTGAGAAGTCAGATTCTTCTTCCAAATTCATATGGAGGCTCATGCTTTAGTGATATAAATATAAATGCCTGTAAATATGGCTGGAACAGGTGCTTCGAGGTATTTTAGATAAAACGTGGCTTCTGTGCCTGGTGGAAGCAAGCCAAATGCAGACTAGACTCCACCTTCACTGCACCCTTTTCTCTCGTTCCCATATCATTTTTTTGTTGGATGTTTGAATGCACCATTCATTATACTAGGTTCTGAACATTAAGCCAAGATGGCATGGTCTGTGTTTCTGGGAGTATGTGTAATGTTAAAAAAAAAAAAAAATGGGTTTCAGGTTCAGACAGCCTGGGTTCAAATCCTGGCTTAGCTAGACACTGGGTTGTGTGACCTTGAAGTAAATTTCTTTCTTTCTTTCTTTCTTTCTTTCTTTCTTTCTTTCTTTCTTTCTTTCTTTTCT
>NC_138370.1:64507394-64525389 GCF_054177405.1 Leptonychotes weddellii
ACCTGAGCCAAAGGCAGACGCTTAACGACTGAGCCACCCAGGTGCCCTAGGAATTTTTTTTTTTTTTAAAGATTTTAATTATTTGTCAGAGAGAGAGAACATAAGCAGGGGGAGAGGCAGGCAGAGGGAGAAGCAGGCTCCCTGCCGAGCAAGGAGCCCGATGTGGGACTCGATCCCAGGACCCCGGGACCATGACCTGAGCTGAAGGCAGACGCTTAACAGACTGAGCCACCCAGGCGCCCCGAAGTAAATTTCTTAACTACTTAGATTCTCAGTTGTGAAGTTAGATAGTACTGGCACCTACTTCCTGGGGTTGTCATGAGTAATTAAGAGATAACATTTTCAATAATGCCAAGCACATAGTAAGCATTCAATAGCCATTTATTATTACTGAAATATCCATTTGAGTTTGTTAAGGTGTAGATTTTATGATATAGCATAAGAAGCAAAGCATCATTAGAAAATGAATCAATGTAATTCGCCCATCTTAAACTAAAAAAGAAAAATCATATGATCTTCTGAGTAGGCAAAATCCAACATCCATTTTCTTAGCAAACTAGGGAACTTCCTCAACCTTATAAAGTATATCCATGAAAAATCTACAGCTAACATCATACTTAACTGTGACAGACTGAATGCATTACCCGCTAAGATCAGGAGCCAGACATGGATCAACACTTCTTTTCAACATTGTACTAGAAGTTCTGGACAGGAAGAAGTAAAATAGTTCTTATTTTCAGACAAGAATGATTGTCTATGTATAAAATCCAATATAATGTACAAAAACCACTAGAACAAGTGAGCTTAGCAAGGTTGTAGGATACAAGATCAATATACAAAAACAATAGTATGAAACCAATCTGTATGATACTGTAATGATGGATATAATGTCATTATATATTTGTTAAAACCCATGGAATATACCGCACAAAGAATGACTTGTCTGAACCATAAACTATAGACTTTAGTTAATAATAATGTATAAATATTGGTTCAACAATTGTAACAAATGTACCACAGTAAGTCATGTGATGTAAATAATATGGGAAACTGGGGGGTGGAGAGGGTATGTGGGAACTCTGTACTTTCCCAACAATTTTCCTAGATAGCTAACACCGCACTAAAAAATCTGTTAATTTTAAAAACTATCTTAAATAAATTTACAATTAAATAAATCATGTCAGTTCTCCCCAAACTGATTTCTAAATTCAGTGCCATCTCAATCAAAATCCCAGCTGTTTTGGTTTTGGTAGAAACTGATAAGTGATTCTAAAATTCACATGGAAATGCAAAAGACCCACAATAGCCAAAACAACCTTGAAAAAGAAGAGCAAATTTGGATAACTAACCCTGCCTAATTTTAAGACTCATTATAACATTACAATATTCAAAATAGATACTACTGAGGGGAGTGCAGATTGAAGCACCCTTTTTTTTTCTTTTTAAGATTTTATTTATTTATTTGACAGAGAGAGACACAGCGAGAGAGGGAACACAAGCAGGGGGAGTGGGAGAGGGGGAAGCAGGCCTCCCGCGGAGCAGGGAGCCCGATATGGGGCTCAATCCCAGGGTCCTGGGATCACGACCTGAGCAGAAGGCAAACGCTTAATGACTGAGCCACCAGGCGCCCTTAAAGCACCCTTTCTATGTATCATTTGGCAAATGACTGAAGTCTTTGACCCAACAATTGAGTTCTAGCGATTTCTACAAAAAAAAAACACAAAAAAAACCCACATCAAAACACACAAGAACAAAGATAGTAAAATCATCATTATTCTTAGTGGCTAAAAACTAGAAAATTAACAGATATTTAACAATAGGGGACTACTTGAATAAATTATGGTACACACTTATGTTAAAATAAGTACGCATCCCAGCCATTAAAAATCATGTATTTAATGACATGGAGAAAAGTTTGGTATATATAATTATGTGAATTTAGCAGATCACAAAACAATAAGTTCCTGCTTTATTTACAAATATGTTTTTAAATAAAACAGGAAAGACTATATAACAAAATATTGACTTTATAACAAAATATTGACAGTTCTTAGTGAAGAAATTACCAGTTTACAGATACCTGTTATTTTTCACACAAAAATATGCATAATGCTTTTGTGATTTTAAAATGGTTTTTAAAGTTTAATATTTTTGAAATTTTATTAGAAAGATATATTTATAAAAATAGTCATGTTTAGCATGAAAAAAATGATGTGTATCTCAAATTAACATCTGATAAGTTAAATCCTATTTCAAACTGAAGAAGGAGGAACTCTCAATAACTGAAAGATAGACGTTCAAATTTTGTTTTTCCCTTCCCAATCATTTCATTGTGTTTGCTTTTCGTTTTGCAGGCAGTCTGTACCTGCTTTTATGTTTTATATTTTTAAGTAAAATCTGTACATGTTTCTATAGACAATTTGAAAACACAGGAAACTTTTCAGAAGAAAATAACAATTATCAATAATCACTCCTAATATGTTCTTGTATTTCATTGTTCTCTCAAGGACTTATGAGTATGCTTCTTAGTCCCTGGTCTGTATAAGTGGAAGATGGTGTTCATATGCAATCATGGAATCAGTCCCATGAGCCACCATAGCCTCATGTAATTGTAACAAAGTTATGAAACTGTTCATCCTTTTCTATATGGTGGGATGGATATTTGCTTATTTGTTTTGGAATCTCCTTTGATAATTTTCTTCCAAATATAAAAGTATATTCATTATTTTGTAAAATGTAGAACATTATAAAGAAGAAAATAAAAATCAGCAGTAATTCTACCATAAAGAGAAGATCAAAGATAACTTCCAGGGTTTTATTCTATGTAAATATATATTATATAAATAAACATTTTAATAAAACTAGGATCTCACTGCCTTCGGCTCAGGTCATGATCCCAGAGTCCTGGGATCGAGCCCCCAGAAGGGCTCTCTGCTCAGCATGGAGTCTTCTTCTCCCTTTCCCTATGCCCCCACCCCCACACACACCCCCGCTGCCCCACCCCTCTCAGGTTTGCTCTCTCATTCACTCTCTGTCTCTCTCTCTCTCTCAAATAAATAAATAAATATTAAAAAAAAAAAACTAGGATCTCGCCACATATTGTTTGGATTTTGCTTTTTTCACTTAACATTTTCTCATTATAATTTCTCCTACCTTTTAATGGGGCTGCATTGTATTTACTTGTATGAATATACCATAAGTTATTTAGTCAATCCCTGATCATTGGACATTGGGTTATTTCCAGTTTTGGGTTTTTTTATAAGGCAAGCCCACTGTTTACTGAGGTATGGGACATGTAAGCAAGCACTGCAAAGACCATCAATTTACAGGTATTTTTGTGCTCTACACACAATTATCTATGACAGGGTTTTGTTTTGTTTTGTTTTGTTGTTTTTGGTTTTTGGCAGGAGGAGGGCCATGGACGGTAGAAGAAGCTAGGAGGAGTAGAAGAGGGATAGTGTGCTCCCCCTAGCTCAGGGAGAACCACATTTGTTGCTTTGGGGAGGGATTTCCTGGAGCCCCGCCCCCCAGACCAGTTCTTACTGTCCGCTGAGCTGCGCTGCACCCCAGTGGCGGAGCCGAGGCCCTGCAGCCCGGGAGCGCAGAACCGTAATGGTTTTAAGGGGGCCGTTTGGATTCATTTCTGAGCTGATTTTTTAAATCCAATTTAAAACTGCAGTTGTTTTGTTCAACTCACAAATAGAACATTCCCAAGTTCAAAATGATAGAATGTGTGGGATTTGGGTCTCTAATAAACAATTCTTCAGATCCCTGAGCACTTGAATAAAAATAAACTTAGCACTTACCTCCCCTGCTCTTTTCTCCAGCTTTAGCCCTGATCACCCTGCCCTTGGGCATTATCTTCTAGCCATAATGAACTACTCTCAAGTCCGCAAATAGGCCAGACTTCCTTTTGTTTACTGGACTTTACACATACCAAGCAAACCCAAATCCCCTCTCTCGACCTGACTTCTAAATCTCCCCTTAAAATGTAGACTCTTTTTGATTCCCTAAGATGGAACTGATTGTTGGTTGGTGCCTGGAGCCCCCACCAGCTCTGAACAGAAATTCCCCCTGCTACTGGCCTAGAGGGTGTTTGAGCACACACGACCAACATGGATAGTACAGTACATCCTCTCCATTCAGTTCTGCCATATTCAATTCTGCCAATATTTTTTTAATAGATTTTATTTATTTATTTGACAGAGCTATAGAGAGAGAGCACAAGTAGGCAGAGTGGCAGGCAGAGGGAGAGGGAGAAGCAGGCTCTCCTCTGAGCAGGGAGCCAGACATGGGGCTCGATCCCAGGACCCCAGGATCACGACCCGAGCCGAAGGCAGCCGCTTAACCAACTGAGCCACCCAGGCGCCCCCAATTCTGCCAATATTAATGGGGTGCATACTCTATCCAAGAGTCCTCACTGATAGCTTGTGGAGAAAAGGGGGCGGGAAGATACGGGATGAGGAAATTATATCTACTGCTATTAACTTTGCACAGTGTGTTATTCTTTCCAACCACTTACTGCATGGACAAAGCTTGAGATGTTGGACCTCACTGGAAAGGTTAGGCTCAGATGCATATATATTTTTTTTTTTTTTTTAAAGATTTTATTTATTTGACAGTGAGAGATACAGCGAGAGAGGGAACACAAGCAGGGGGAGCGGGAGAGGAAGAAGCAGGCTTCCTGCTGAGCAGGGAGCCCGATGCGGGGCTCGATCCCAGGACCCCGGGATCATGACCCGAGCCGAAGGCAGACGCTTAACGACTGAGCCACCCAGGCGCCCCTCAGATGCATATATTTTAAAAGCATTTTTGGCCACCACCATGATTCTGATCATGTGTAGCTAGCATTGGGAAACTTTGCCTCAGAGTATATGTACCAAACTCCTGAAGTCTTAAAGTCTTAAACAATGAGAAATAATGGTGAGAATTTCAAGTAAGTTTATGGAACACTATTTGAGGACAGAAGTAATTTTAGAGATCTGCTGGTTTTGTCTGTCCAATAACCATTCTTCTGCTTCTAGGAGCACATTGGTTTTCCTTTGGAGAACCACCTCTTCCCTACTCCAAATTCTTGCAGTTGAGATAGGGCTGATTTTCATCCAGTCCCCCACTCCACCCCTGCCCCCAACACACATACACACACACACATGCACATGCACACACACACACTTGGCACATGCATACACAGCCCCTCCAAACTCTGAATTTGCTCTTTTTCAGCTTAAATTTTAATTTGGACTCATTCACATCTGAACCTTTAGACTGAACTTCTACCCTTGCACTTTTCAGTTATTGAGCCAATTAATCCCCTGCCACTACTTTTTCCCTAGATGACTTTGAGGTGAGTTTTGTCATTTGCAACCAAAACATTTCTAACTAATAGAAATCTGTGAGACTTTTAAATGAGATAAAGCAAGTCAAATCAATTTTTTGGTTTCCCAGTGCATATAAGAGTTACGTTTACACTATACCATAGTCTACTAAGTGAGCAATAGCATAATGTCTAAAAAAATGAGGTACATACTTTAATTTAAAAATACTTGATTGTTGGGCGCCTGGGTGGCTCAGTTGGTTAAGTGACTGCCTTCGGCTCAGGTCATGATCCTGGAGTCCCGGGATCGAGTCCCGCATCGGGCTCCCTGCTCGGCGGGGAGTCTGCTTCTCCCTCTGACCCTCCCCCATCTCATGCTCTCTCTCTCATTCTCTCTCTCTCAAATAAATAAATAAAATCTTTAAAAAAAAATACTTGATTGCTAAAAAATGCTAACCATCATCTGAGCTTTCAGCAAGTCATAATCTTTTTGCCTATGGAGGGTCTGGCCTTGATGTTAATGGCTGCTGCCCAGCGTGGTGGTGGAAGATCAGGGTGTCTGGGGCAATTTCTTAAAATAAGACAACAATGAAGTTGGTCACATCAATTGACTCTTCTTTTCATGTATAATTCTGTAGCATGTGATGCTATTTTTTTTTTAAGATTTTTGTTTATTTATTTGACCGAGAGAGACACAGTGAGAGAGGGAACACAAGCAGGGGGAGTGGGAGAGGGAGAAGCAGGCTTCCTGCTGAGCAGGGAGACAGATGCAGAACTTGATCCCAGGACCGTGGGATCGTGACCTGAGCCGAAGGCAGACGCTTAACGACTGAGCCACCCAGGCGCCCCCCTCCACTGAAATCTTGAACTCCTCAAAGTCATCCATGAGGGCTGGAATCAACTTCTTACAAACTCCTGTTTTATGTTGATCTTCTGACTTCTTCCCATGAATTATAGATGTTCTAAATGGCATCTAGAATGCTGAATCCTTTCAAAAAGTTTTCAATTTACTTTGCCCAGATCCATCAGAGGAATTACTATCTATGGCAGCTATAGCCTTATGCAGTATATGTCTTAAATAATAAGACTTGAAAGTCAAAATGAGTCCTGATCCATGGGCCACAGAATGGATACTGTGTTAGCACACATGAAAACAACATTAATCTTGCCCATCTCCCTCAGAGCTCTTGGGTAACCAGGTGCATTGTCAGTGACCAGTAATTTTTTGAAAGAAACCTTCTTCTCTGAGCAGTAGGACTCAACAGTGGGCTTAAAATATTCAGTAAATCATGTTGTAAAGAGATGTGCTGTCATCCAGGCTTTGTTATTTCTTTTATAAAGCACAGGCAGAATAGATTTACAATAGTTCTTTTTTTTTTTAAGATTTTATTTATTTATTTGTGAGAGAGAATGAGAGAGAGACAGCACACAAGAGAGGGAAGGGTCAGAGGGAGAAGCGGACTCCCTGCTGAGCAGGGAGCCCGATGGATGCAGGACTTGATCCTGGGACTCCAGGATCATGACCTGAGCCGAAGGCAGATGCTTAACCAACTGAGCCACCCAGGTGCCCGATTTACGATAATTCTTAAGGGCTCTGAGATTTGGGAACTAGTAAAGGAACATTGGCTTCAACTTAAAGTCACCAGCTGCACTTGCCCCCAACAAGAGAGTCAGCCTGTCCTTCGAAGCTTTGAAGCCAGGCACTAACTTCTCCTCTCTAGCTAAGCAAGTCTTAGATGGCTTCTTCTTCCAATAGAAATCTGTTTCATCTCTGTTGAAAATCTGTTGTTCAGTGTAGCCACCTTCATGAATGATCTTGGCTGGACCTTCTGGAGAACTTGCTGCAGCTTCTCTGTCAGCATTTGCTGCTTCATCCTGCACTTTGATGTTATGAAGATGGCTTCTTTCCTTAAGCCTCATGACCAAACCTCTGCTAGCTTCCAATTCTTTTTCTGTAGCTTTGTCACCTCTCAGTCTTCACAGTATTGAGGAGACTTAGGGCCTTGCTCTGGACTAGGCTTTGGCTTAAGGGAATGTTGTGGCTGGTTTGATCTTCTATCCAGACCACTGCAACTTTCTCCATATCAGCAATAAAGCTGTTTGACTTTCTTAACATTCGTGTGTTCACTGGAATAGCATTTTTCATCTCCTTTAAGAACTTTTCCTTTGCACTCACAACTTGACTAACTGGTTGGCACAAGAGGCCTAGCTTTCAGTCTATCTTGGCTTTTGACATGCCTTTCTCACTTAGCTTAATCATTTCTAGCCTCTGACTGGAAGTGAAAGATACACAGCTCCTCCTTTTCACTTGAACGCTTAGAGGCCATATTGTAAGATTATTAACTGGCCTAATTTCAATACTGTTGTGTATCAGGGAATAGGAAGCCCGAGGAGAGAAAGAGCGAGGGGGGAACCACCAGTTGGTGGGGCAGTCAGAACACACACATTTGTTAAGTTCACCATTGTACATGGTGCGGTTTGCAGCACCCCACAACAATTGCAATAGTAACATCAAAGATTGCTGATCACAGATCACCATAATAAATATACTAATGACGAAAACATTTGAAATATTGTAAGAATTACCCAAATGGGACATAGAAACACAAAGTGAGCTAACACTGTTAGAAAAATGGTGCCAACAGACGTGCGCAATGCAAGATTGCCGCAGACCTTCAGTTTGTAAAAACTGCGCTACCTGGGAGGCACAGGAAAGTGAAGTGCAGTGAGACAAGTCCGCCTGTATTTGTTTCTGGAGTGAGTCTTTGTTAGCTGCGCGCACAAATAAAATGGAGATAATGAGACTTATTTCACAGAGCTGTTAAAGGTAAAATGAAACCACATAGGTGAAATCTCTTTATGCATATAAATGTTGGGTACCATTAGTCTGGGGATTATTATTATGTTCATCATCTTTCATTTTCTGCCAGCCAAGTCCCTGGATAGTTATTTATTGTTGGAAGTATTGATAGCTCTACAAATGCATACCGTAATTGAGCAGGTAAATGATAAAAACAAGGAATTTGACTCTTTTTGAGCTATAATCATGCCAGGAATGTTGTAAAAGATCAGGTGAAATAATGTATTTGAAGGTACTTTGAAAACAAAAGTGCTATGTGATTATAATGTGCTGTTATCTCAGCCTTATGGGTCACTGAATCTTAGATATTGTTCATTTGCATGTATGGTTTGTTTCAGACCTTATAAATATCTGATTAATTTTTTAAAGGATTTCATTTACTTATTTGAGCGAGAGAGAGAGCACAAGAGGGCCAGAGGGAGAGGAAGAGAGAGAAGCAGGCCTCCCGCCGAGCAGGGAGCCCGATGCGGGGCTCGATCCCAGGACCCTGAGATCATGACCTGAGCCGAAGGCAGATCCTTAACTGACTGAGCCACCCAGGCACCCTTTATTTAATTTTAGAACAAAAAACCCACAGCCTGTTTTATAGAGTGCAATCTTATACAATGAACGGCTTTATCTTGGTTTTCATTCTCTGTGGCCTCTCAGTGGCATTTAACCACCCTGGCAACCCACTCCAAATTCTTTCCACCCTTTGAGTCAATGACACTACATTTTCCTACTTCTTCTTGACCTTTTCAATTCCTTTTGATTCTTCTCTCCTCCCTTCCAACTCCTAACTCTGAGGGTGATGTGGCCAGGACTCTAATCCCCACCCCTTCTGTCTCTGTCTCTCTCTGTCTCTGTGTCTCCTCAGTTCTTGTAGAATTCATTCATTCTTATCCATCTGGCATCGGTCCATAGTTCCACCTTCCTACTCTTTATTTCGACATGTACATGCTGACACTATCTCGTGTCCAATATCTTCAAAAATTCATAATCTCCACTCTTCCAATTTGGTTGCCTTTGCAAATGCCCCATTTCAGTTGATGGCACTGCCATTGTTCCTATGGCCCTGCCTTCCCTATTGCTTCCTTCTGTTTCAAATCCGTTTTCCAGGCTCCAAGTACTTTAGTGCCTTCCAGACTCACTTTTCTCTGCTCTCTTGAAGACCACCACACCAGCCCAGGCCCTCATCATCTCCCTACACATCCTTATAGCTGCTTTCTCTCTCTCTCTCTCTTTTATATGTAGGCTCCACACCTAGTGTGGAGCCCAACGTGGGTCCTGAACACACAACCCCAAGATCAAGACCTGAGCTAAGATGAAGAGTGGGATGTTCAGGGGGGTGGGAGGATGGGTTAGCCTGGTGATGGGTACTAAAGAGGGCACGTTCTGCATGGAGCACTGGGTGTTATGCGCAAACAATGGATCATGGAACCCTACATCAAAAACTAATGATGTAATGTATGGTGATTAACATAACAATAAAAATTTAAAAAAAAAAGAGTGGGACGCTCAACCGACTGAGCCACTCAGGCGCCCCATAGCTAATCTCTTTGACTCTAGATTCTCCCCATTCCTGTCTGTCCTATGGACTGCAACTAAATCAATTCCCTAAAATGCTTTTGTGTGAGTTCCATCAAAGCAAGAATGATACACTGGGCACTGGGTGCCCCCAGTACCTGACACAGGGCCCAGCACATATTATGGCTCTTGACTGATTGTCATCCCTTGTTCAGGGGAGTTGTTTCTCTGTGTGTGTGTGTGTGTGTGTGTGTGTAATATCACTTCAGTCTCCTTAGCTTAACTAGTTTTCTATAATATGAATTATTCATCCCATATTATTTCTAATTGCTTCACAGAGTAAAGCATTTACTAAAGCCAATTGTTTTTCCTTTTATAAACTTACCATGCAATGATAATTAAGACTAAACTATTTAGCAATCATTAATTCTCTACTATCACTGTAATTCATCTCCCTAACTAGATTATAATCCTGAAAGCCTGAAACTCTATTAACAGGTTGCTAGAGAATAGTCTTTTGATCTACTCCCTTCACCATAAATACTACCTCTGACTCACTCCCGTAAAAAATCTGTTAATCCTCATCCTCATTTATGTATTTATAATTACTTTTATATTTATAGATCTCTAACATATGTTTATGTATCATATTGTTAAATATGTGCTGGTTACTACGCATAAGACTGAGCAGCATTCCACTTCAACTCACTGCTTGGCCTGGAAACTCAACACAAAATAGCATCTTGGTGGCCTGACATGATTATCCTGCTCTGAAGATGTAAGAGTTAAACCTGTCACAAAGTGAGTCTTTTGGTATTGGGACAATAGGGCCCTACATATTTATTTTAGCTAAAAAAAAAAAAAGAAGAAGAAGAGAATGCAATGATATCAGCAGTTGATAAACGTGGCTGCACAAACTATAGGACTTAAAATGGGAGACGGCCTCTGAGCTGATGCAATATAATAAAAAAAAAAAAGAGGTGGTGGAGTAGACCAAGGGAATTTTACCAGTCCAGTCTTGTTGTTTCTGATTTTTTCTTTTTTCTGTCTTTCTTTTTTCTTTTTTTTTCCCCCCACAACAGGAATGACCAAATGATCACCTGGGAGCCCAAAACAATTAACGGACCTCTTTTCAATTCCTAATTCAAAGCAAGGGAGTTGTTTTGTGTACTTGGTAGAATCCGATGCATTGTGTCGCTGCAGGAAGGAGCCTCAGAAATGGAGTCTTTAAGGCTGTATAATTCTGCATGTATTTGAATAATTAAAACTTATGTGCCCCTCCCCCAGCCATCCTTTTATTCTTAGCACACTGCAGACATTAATGACATGAAGCAATAGTGCACTCGCACACTTTCCAAAACAATTGGGCTAATTGTGAACTTGCCAACTCCTAACAAAAATGCTAGTGTGCCCTGCTCTGCAATTGTGCCCAGCTCTACCAAGAGATAGCAACACTTTTGTCTCCAATAGCCAAGGCTCACAGATGGGTCACTCGGCTGAGGCAGAATTGGGCTCCGCTCTTGGCAGATGGATTGGAAAGTTGGCGGACTTGCTCAGAAACCTGACGTCCTGATCATTTCCTGACTCCACAGACAGACTCTTCTGACACACAGTTCAACCTCACCACCTCCCCTCCCCATCAGCATTTTCTTTGGAAAAGTTCTCTTTCATTATGTAGCTCGCTTTCACTGTTTCTTTTGAGGACTGTACATTTGCATGTCTATATATTTATATTTAAAAATCTCTATATTTGTTATAGATGTTATATATAAATCCTTTTTATACATTTGTTTTATATAAATACGTTATATACAGAGAGAGAGGGTGGGGAGAGGAGGAAGGATTTCTCAACCTCAACATTTCAGGCTTGATAATTCTTTGTTGTGAGAGACTGTCCTATCCTGACAAACAAAAATGTCTCCAAACATTGCCAAATGTTCCCTAGTGGGAAAAATTGTCCCTGGTTGAGAAGCACTGATGTAGAGTAATGGTGAGTGAATTGTTTGAATTAAGGTCTAGGTGCACTGTACGT
This sequence comes from Leptonychotes weddellii, assembly GCF_054177405.1. Lineage (NCBI taxonomy): Eukaryota > Metazoa > Chordata > Mammalia > Carnivora > Phocidae > Leptonychotes > Leptonychotes weddellii. The sequence continues at coordinate 64,519,107 of NC_138370.1, forward strand.
AAATAGGCACAATCCACTACAAAGTGCAACCATATAAAAATTGATTGGAACTGAAATATTTCCGACAGAGACTCATTTTTATTTCAAGACATATAAAATACAACATAGAGTATTAAAAAATTGAATAGACCCTTAAATTTTGTTGTGATTTATCCTTCTTAGTCAAGTATATTTGATATAGTAGCTTTTATTCGAAATACCTGAATAAGGAAGAAAAATGTTTCCGTAGGTTGCCTATCTCTTCTATTCTGCCATACTAGAAGTTTTTGCTGGATACCTAGATCCTTGAAAGCATTTTTAAATGAGGTTCTTCCTGCAGCATGGTATCATGTACATAAGTGTTAGTTTTCAAAAACTATAACTATTATTACCTTATTTAATCCACATAACCACCCCTGGATATAAAAATTATTATTCCTCTTATACAGATGAAGCTCACAGAAGTTAAGTAGCTTCCATAACGTCACACAACCAGAACATGTCAGAGCTACCTCTAGAACCCAAGTTCTACATTGATCTCAAGTCCTACATTTTAACCATTTGGTTTTACTCCCATAATAAGGAAATCAAAGCCAGAAGAAATGAATTATCCAAAATCCCAGAAGGATAGCTTTGGTGAAGGATAGCTCCCTTTGCCCCTTCCCACTGTGGTTTTTGCAAAGGGGTGATAGTGGCTGTGATGTGAAGTCCTCTCTCACTTGGGGTTAAATCTTGCCCAGTGTGGCTTTGGGAATGTCACCCCCTCATTGCTCCTTCAAGGAACTCTTCCTTTAAGTGCTTTCTGGGAGTGTGTTAGAAAACCTGCATTCAGCCCACACCAGGAATAGGATGACTTCCAAATTAGACTTTGATCTATAAGGATGTGACACAGTGGGGTTACTGTGGGGATTGGTAATAGGGGAGGATCCAGAACAGATGTCAGAGAGGCTGGGAATAGCAGGATAGGCAAAAGGGGATTAGGATTGGAAGGTGAGATAGGAGGGGAGTAAGGCTGGAGGAGGTAAAGATGCACAGCTTCAAGTGGGCAGAGAGAGGCATGCTTCTAGGCCAAGGAGACAAGGGGAAAGGTGTGTTCTCCAACCCTGGGGATGTTAGTTAAATTTACACCATTGTTACAAAGGATCCATGTTAGTTCGCTAAGGCTACCATAACAAAGGACCACAGCCTAGATGGCTAAAACAACAAATTTATTGTCTCACAGTCCCAGGGACTAGAGGTCTGAAACCGAGGTTATTAGCAGAGTTGCTGTGGGGAAGAATCTTTTCCACATCTGTCCCCTAGTTTCTGGTGGTTTGTTGGGAACTTTCACGCTCCTTCGCATGTAGAACCATCACCCTGATCTCTGCCTTCAGCTTCACATGGTGTTCTCCTTGTGTGAATGTTTGTTTCCAAATGTGATCTAATGATCTCATTAACTTGATTACATCTGTAAAGACCTTCTCTCCAAATAAGGTCACTTTCTGAGGTACTGGGGGTTAGGACTTCAACATAAGAATTTTGGGGATACAATTCTAAGTAATATTGGATGCTTTTGAAAGAACAATAACAGGATCTAAGTAATGTTGGATGCTTACAAATAAACAATTAAATCCTCCCTCATTCACTCTTCAGCCCTGACCCAGCAGGAGTGACATCAGTGCTCCCACTCCAAGTTCAGATACTGATGGGACTGCTACATTTTAGCAGCTGATGCATTATGACCAAGTCACTACCTTGTCTCTAGGGGAACAAACACAGATCTACTGTGGGTGCCTTTTAAAGCGTAAGCCTGGCCTCCAGATATTGAAATTTCTATTTCTGAGTTAAGGGCATAAAATCTTTCAAGAAAAACAGATATTAAAGATAAAAAGGAACACCTTTTAAATTAAACATTTTGAAGGACTTAGACTATGGGCCAGTGACCTAGAAATAATTAAGACATAATTAAGGTGCACCATAGGGACAGAATTAATTCTTATGCATTAAAGTGGAACCCAATCATATATTTAAGCTTTTGGAGCTTAAATCAAGAAATCCTCAGAGTTCTAGCCAAAATCAAATGAACATCGACATGAGAGTTTTCGCTTTTGCATGGAGGTTATTGCCTTTGTCCTGTGCTATTCAACACTTCCCGGCAACAGCCCCAGGCCCCCTGACCCCAGGGGGACCCATGTAACCCAGGCTGAGTTGATCATCCCCAACCCCAGCACCCACTCCATTTCAGTGATAGGCTGGGATGCACACAGGAATCAAACAAAGTCAGTCCAAGCCTCTACTCAGAATTTTCTACTGAAGCTTTGGGGAGGAAGCTCACTCTTGCCTGTTGGGTCACATGCAGGAAGGATATGAATTTGAAGCTGTCAGGAGCCATGTTCCCCACCAACAGGGTAAAGGAGAGAAGGGCAAATAGCGAGTCCTGGCAGCCTTGAGACCCATTATAATCTCCAGAGTTGTGCCTGGTTCTAGCTTCTCTTTTTTATTTTAGTTTTAAATGTTTTTTTTTTTTAATAATAGCTTTATTGAGAGATAATTCAGGTACCATAAAATTCACCCATTTAAAGAAAACGGTTCAATGGTTTTTAATACATTCATAAGATTGTACAACTGGGGCACCTGGGTGGCTTAGTCGTTAAGCATCTGCCTTCAGCTCAGGTCATGATCTCAGGGTCCTGGGATCAAGCCCCGCACTGGGTTCCCCACTCAGCAGGGAGTCTGCTTGGGGATTCTCTCTTTCTCCCTCTCCCTTTGCCCCTTCCCTGCTTGTGTGTGTGTGCCGTGCCGCCCCCCAAATAAATAAATAAATAAATAAATCTTTAAACAAAAACAAGATTGTACAACCTTCACCAGTATCTAACTTTAGAACTTTCACTCCAAAAGATACCCCATCCCCATTAACACTCACTACCCATTCCCCTTCCCCCAGGCCCTGGCAACCACCAGTTTGCTTTCTGGCTATGTGGATTTGCCTTTTCCAGACATTTTTGCTCTTCTCTCACGCTGTTTTAAAATTGTTTTCCTGGGACGCCTGGGTGGCTCAGTAGGTTAAAGTGGCTGCCTTGTCTCAGGTCATGATCCTGGGGTCCTGGGATTGAGCCCCACATCAGGCTCTCTGCTCAGCAGGGAGCCTGCTTCTCCCTCTGCCTGCCTCTCTCTCTCTTTCCCTCTCTCTGACAAATAAATAAAATCTTTAAAAAAATAAAAATAAATGAAACTGTTTTCAGGTCTGCCTCCCCAACCATGGCAAGGGCTGTCTTTTGAGGATACCAGAGGTACCTAACAGTCACTCAAAGGAATAAGATTCTCTAGCAGGGGCTCTCCCCTCTCTCCCATAATTTGGGAGCAGAAGATGACCTAAGTAAGTCTCTCAATTTAGAGCTGCTAGTGAACTCATGCCTAGAGAGTGGTGAACTTTTGTGTGTCAGTAATACATACACAACGTAAAGTTTTTAAGTGGACAGTTGAATGGTATTAAGTGCATTCACATTGTTGTGCAGCTGTCACCACCATCCATCTCCAGAACTTTTTCATCTTCCCCGACTGAAATTCCGTACCCGTTAAACGACTCCCCATTCCCACCTCTCCCCATTCTTTTTTTTTTTAAGATTTTATTTTTTATTTATTTGAGAGAGAGAAAGAGAGAGAGCACATGAGAGGGGGGAGGGTCAGAGGGAGAAGCAGACTCCCTGCCGAGCAGGGAGCCCGATGCGGGACTCGATCCCAGGACTCCAGGATCATGACCTGAGCCGAAGGCAGTCGCTCAACCAACTGAGCCACCCAGGCGCCCCACCTCTCCCCATTCTATTCTACTTTCTGTCTATTCTGCTTTCTGTCTATTCTCGATTCTACTTTCTGTCTCTATTTTCTGACTACTTAGGTACTTCATGTAAGTGGAATCATATAATATTTGTCCTTTTGTGACTGGATTATTTCACTTGGCATAATGTTTTCAAGTTCATCCATGTTGTAGCATGGGTCAATAATTCATTCCTTCTTTTTTTCCAAATTGTTTCTACTGTGGCAAAATACACATAACATAAAATTTATCATCTTAGCCATTTTTTTTTAAGATTTTATTTATTTATTTGACAGAGAGAGACACAGCGAGAGAGGGAACACAAGCGGGGGGAGTGGGAGAGGGAGAAGCAGGCTTCCTGCCGAACAGGGAGCCCGATGTGGGGCTCGATCCCAGGACCCCGGGATCATGACCTGAGCCGAAGGCAGACGCTTAACGACTGAGCCACCCAGGTGCCCAACCATTTTTTAGTGTACAATTCATTGGTATTAAACAACATCATAATGTTGTTCTACTATCCACCTCCCGAACTCTTTTCATCTTGTAGAACTAAAGCTCTATACCCATGAAACAATACTTCCCCATTCCTTCCTGCCTCCTAGCCCTGGGCAAGCATCATTCTATTTTCTGTCTATGATTTTTGAGTACTCTATATATTTCATGTAAGTGGAAATAGTACTTGTCTTTTTGTAACTGGCTTATTTCACTTAGCATAATGTCCTCAAGGTTTAACCATGTTGTACATATGTCAGAATTCCCTTCCTTTTTAAGGCTGAATAATATTCCATTGAATGTACATACCATATTTTGCTTATCCATTCATCTGTTGAAGGACACTTAGGTTACTTCCACCTTTTGGCTATTGGGAAGAATGTTGCTATGAACATGGGTATACAAATATCTCTTTGAAACCCTGCTTTCAATTCTTTTGGGTATATACTCAGAAGTGGAATTGCTGGATTAAATGGTAATTCTATTTCTAATTTTTTGAGGAACCACCATACTGTTTTCCACAGCAGTTGTACCATTTTAAATTCCCACCAACTATTAGTGCACAAGGATTATAATTTCTCCACACCCTTGCAACACTGTTATTTCCTCGGGTTTTTTTATAGTCAACCTAACAGGTGTGAAGTGGTTTCTCATTGTAGTTTGCTTTGCATTTCCCTAATGTTTAATGATGTTGAACATCTTTCCATGTGCTTTTTGGTCATTTGTATATCTTTTTTGAAGAAGTGTCTATTCAAGTCCTTTGCCATTTTTGAATCATTATTTTTTGTTATATTTGTTAAGTTGCAGGAATTATCTATATATTGTAGATATTAATTCTTTATTAGATATATGATTTGCAAATATTTTCTCCTAAAGTGAGTCTCTTGTAGGTAACATACAGTTGATCATGTGTATGTTTATTTGTTTGGTTAGCTGGTTTTACTGATTATGTTTTATTATTCTCTCAATCTCTGTCTTGATTGGAAAACTTAATCCATTTACATGTAAAGTAATTACTGATAAGGGACTTATGTCATTTTGCTCTTTGTTTTCATATCATATCGGGGTTTTTTGTCCCTCATTTCCTACATTACTTTTTTCTTTTGTGCTTAGTTTATTTTTTGTAGTAAAATATTCCAATTCTTTCTTCATTTCATTTTATGTATATTCTATACCTGTTTTCCTTGTGGTTACCATGAGGATTACATAACATCCTAAAGTTAGAACACTCTAATTTGAATTTCTGTCAGCTTAACTTCAACAACATACAAAAAATTCTATTCCTTTACAGCTTCATCCCCACCCTTTTAGCTACTGATGACACAAAATTACATCTTTATGCATTGTGTGCCCCAAAGCACAAACTAATAATTCTTTTTTTTAAAGATTTTTATTTATTTATTTGAGAGAGAGAGAATGAGAGACAGAGAGCACAAGAGGGAAGAGGATCAGAGGGAGAAGCAGACCCCCTGCCGAGCAGGGAGCCGATGTGGGACTCGATCCCGGGACTCCAGGATCATGACCTGAGCTGAAGGCAGTCGCTTAACCAACTGAGCCACCCAGGCACCCAAACTAATAATTCTTTTAAATGCATTAGTCTCAAGGCGCTTGGGTGGCTCAGTCGATTAAGTATCTGCCTTCAGTTCAATCATGATCCCAAGGTCCTAGGATCGAGCCCCACGTCAGGCTACCTGCTCAGCGGGGAGTCTGCGCCCTCTGCCCCTCACCCCACTTGTGCTCTCTCTCTCACTCATTCTCTCAAATAAATAAAATGTTTAAAAAAACTTAAATTAATAAATGCATTAGTCTCTTTAATTATGTAGAAAGCAAATATGAAGTTAGAAACCAAAATTATAGGGGCACCTGGGTGGCTCAGTCATTAAGCATCTGCCTTCAGCTTGGGTCATGATCCAGGATCCTGGGATCGAGCCTCATATCAGGCTCCTTGTTCAGCAGGGAGCCTGCTTCTCCCTCTCCCACTCCCCTGCCTGTGTGCCTGCTCTTGCTCTCTCTCTCTCT
>NC_138370.1:64525889-64576436 GCF_054177405.1 Leptonychotes weddellii
GGCGCCTGGGTGGCTCAGTTGGTTAAGCGACTGCCTTCGGCTCAGGTCATGATCCTGGAGTCCCGGGATCGAGTCCCGCATCGGGCTCCCTGCTCAGCGGGGAGTCTGCTTCTCCCTCTGACCCTCCCCCCTCTCATGTGCTCTCTCTCATTCTCTCTCTCTCAAATAAATAAATAAAATCTTTAAAAAAAAAAAAAAGACATTGGCCAAATTATGCTGAGAATCATAGGAAAACGGCTAAAGAAGCTGCCCATAGCTTTAACCCACATGAGGGCAGCCCCCATAGGAGAGTTAAAACTCAGTCCTTTTGAAAGGATGTATGCCTAGGAATCCTTTCCCCACCCATAGGCCTGAAGTAGACATGGAAATAGAAAACACTATTAAACATATAATACAGGTAGGGAAAGTTGTGACTGGACTGAGCCACCATGCCAACCTAAGCTTTCCAGCCCCCACAGAAATAAAAAGTCATCCTTATGAACCAGGAGACTGGGTGTATCAAAAGACATGGAAAACAGGTACCCCCTCAGATCAGCTACAGCCTTTATGGAATGGGCCTTATTTAGTGTGGTTAACCACCCACTCTTTCTTTACCTTACAGGGAATAACACCTTGGATCCACCATTCCAAAGTAAAAAAGGCAGCTGAACCCCTCTCGGGCAACAAAGAAGGGGATCAAACAGACCACAGCTGTAAACTGGTGTCAGATCTCAAGCTCCTCTGCGAAAATCCAGTTAACCAGGGAGAGTTAAATTCCTAAGAAGAGTCAAATGAAACTTGCCCTGAAGTACTGGGAATGATGTACTCTTACTATTTGACCCCTGCATCTCCAAACTCTTAGTAAACTTGTCACTTCCTGATTGTAACCAATTCAACTTCAAACTGTTCTTTAAACAACCTTTAAGGAACACTCCAGGGGATAATAAAAAGCTTATCTAGCTTGAACAGCAGGAGAAGAATTTCACTTCTTTAACTAGAGAGACCACAACACCCTATCTCAGCAGGAAGCAGTTACAGAAGACTGACTTCCGCCCAGCCCGTGACCCCTCAAGAATGAGGAATGAAATATCTCAAGGGAGGCTCTTGTGAGCAGAAAGTGTTAGGAGTCCCCCCAAAAAACAAAGACAGACATAGCTTTCTCAACATAAGTCATTTTGGGCCCCCAGCCATCTTGGGAAAGAATGGAAGAACAAGCAGCCACTATCAGGCCAGGAGAGAAGCTAATCATACTCAAAAGTGAAGACTGACCTGCTGCACACTCTTGAGTTCTCTCGGCAGGATCAAAACCCCTTTAAGCACTCAGACACCAGGCCCACAAGAGCCAGAGAATTTGATGCTGGAGAGCGAGGTTCTTGTCTCGCAGAGTCAAAGAATGAATCTCTCAGACAAAGGAGAGTGAGTAAAGCCATAGAAGTTTATTAAACAAGGATACAGAAAAAGCTCTCAAGAGTGAGAAGGGTCCCGACAGAGTTGCCACTGAAGGCTTTTAGGGATGGTCTTTTATGGAAAGCTAATCAGGGAACTTAAATCTTTTCAACATCTCTATTGATAGCACCATTGAGTAAGGACTAGTGATAACAACTTCAATGGCTTACTTCCTTTTTAGGGTCTGCTGATTCTTGGTTGGTCAAACAGCTGTTATAACAAGACCCCACCTCTGACAACCTAGGACTGGATGGTCTGAATTTTTCCCTTATCTCTGGTTTCCTTTCATCTCCCACATTTTGAATTTTGTGAGCCTGATCCCATAGCCCCCTACCTATCTCTCCCTACCTAGCCCCACCTGTCCCTTCACTCTTGCCAGCCCTGGTGACTTTGATCTGGACTACGTCATCTTAAGAGGACCTTTGCTCCAATTCCATGCTGTTTTCGCCATTGCGAAATGAATATGCATGAACCCTTAGCTTAAAACTTCCCTGATTTTGCTACTGGGGAGACACTGCTTTGGGAAAGATCCCTGGTGTTCTCCTTTACTTGGTGCAAGTAAAAGCCTTCCTTTTCCCATTCTTTGGCTTGGTTGCATCTTTTGGCTCAACACCTACCAAGAGACAAATCTAGTTTGGGGGAACAAGAAGAAGGAGTGGTTAACTCTACCTGGAAGGTGCGGGACCATGCTCAGGGGAACTTCACAGAGGAGATGCACCTTCAACACCAAGTAACATGCAGAGGGTTGTTGTTAAGGGTGGACTCACAGCAAAGGGTAGTGGGCAGTCCTGGGTACGGAATTTCCAGGCCCCTATGAGGCCCTCTCCCCAACTGGGAACTTCTCTGCATGCTGAATTTGGGTGATCCTTAGAATGGGATTAGGAGCCCAAGACCCATTCAGACTTACTTTTGGGGTCTTAACTTGCAACCCCTCTGATTGGTTAGTAAATTCCTTGCTTAGGTAAGTGAAATCTCCAGTTCTGCTCTAGACAAATCACACCTGGCCTACTAGTTGTTCTGGTCCTTTAAAAGTATTTGCATCCACTGTCATCATATTTGTCTTTATTTTATTAGTCAACTTCTCAGAGTCCAAAGGGTGACTTACTGGCACACCCTACGTTTAACTGCTTATGTGAAAGGCTCTTCCTCCCGCACCCTGAGGTAAACGCCACAAGGGTGAAGTCCATTTTTAACCCTCCATGCATTCCACAATGCCAACTGTGCTGGGCTGCTGGTGAGGGTCAGTGTCTTCCGTCTTCTCTCCCTAAGGCAGTTCCTGTTTCTCAACCTTCTCTCCTCTTTTTCCAACTCATCCACTGCCTCTTATTCTCCCACCTCCTGCACTAAATTGCCCTCCAGCCCCAGAAGCAATCCCCTATCTAGGAAATGCAAAATGTTTTCTGGAGAGAACAAAGCCCTCCCCAGGGGGAGGGGAGGAGGATATTTGAATGTAGAACAGGATTAGACAGAGGTTAAATCTGCTGACTTCAGCATCTCTTCCCTCCCTGAGAGTTTACCATTCTGTATTAAGGTGTTGCTTTAAAGGTTCAAAGAGCTTGTTTGCCACAGTTCCTTGTTCTACAGATTTTTTAAAATTTTTTATTGTTATGTTAGTCACCATACATTACATCATTAGTTTTTGATGTAGTGTTCCATGATTCATTGTTTGTGCATAACACCCAGTGCTCCATGCAGAATGTGCCCTCCTCAATACCCACCACCAGGCTAACCCATCCGGTGCTATTATAGTGGGAAGAGGGAGGATGGGGGATATAAAGGTATAAAAACTATACCTTTAAATTGAGATTAGGAAATTGCTGGTCGATAAAACATGTTTATTATGTTAGTCATTAATATATTCACAAAGTAATCTATGAATCACACAGTAATAAAGAAAACCAAATTCAAGGCTATTTAGAGGAACTAGTATGTGTAACAATGCTTTGTAACCCCTGAAAACTATGCAAAAATAAGGTGTTATTGTTAATAACATTATTACTTACAGCTGTCCTAAATGTGTGATTTTCCTAACTCAAGGCACAAGATTAAGAAGTCCAGAGATCTTTCAGTTCCTTGTCAATGTAAGATACCAGTAACAAGCAGAGATCATTTTCTTTCTTTTCCAATTCATCCTGGACTCTGATCAGTAAGCAGGGCTGGAAATATCAAATGACACAATCCATTCAAGCAAGGCTATGCATCCTTTCAGGGTCAGGACAAAGTTTGGGGACCAAAAGAAAGGTTTCTCAAATATAATCTTTCATGTATAGACTCAGCATGTCAGGCAAAAACAGCAGTACCTGTCGAGCCCATGGGTATTGGTCTGCATGGGACCTCTTCCTGTTCCACGGGGCCCCGGACCTGCCATCAAAGCACTGGGGTGGGCTTGTCTAGATGTAGGCAGTTCATCTCTTGGAAATAGAAAAATGAGGTGGACTAAGGTTATCAACATATCCACACCCTCATATGCATGTGATTTGTGTAAATATGTCTGGTTTCAAGAGATTTTGTAAAATAGAACACAGAAATACAGAACAGGAGTAGGAAGTCTGAGTTAGGAGACTGAAAAGAGAATGACAAGTGTTTGCATTGATTTGCTTTGTTCCAGGAGAATTGTGCCATACTCATTGATTTATTATGGAATAATATTAAATTAAATGAGTTTTACTAAATGTGAAGTACCAAGGCCACTGTCTGCACATAGTAGGCACTCAATAAATGTCATACCTCCCTCCTAGCATCTTTCTACCATTGTAATCATCAAAACTTATTGCCCAACTTTGAAGACAAGATCTAGAATAAATTCCTACCAGGAACAGAGACACAATCAAAGGCCTATAAGGATTCTGTTAGGACAACTGCACACCCATCTTCAATCAGCATCTGAGGCACCTGATCTTTGCCCAGGCAGTATTCAGGATGAACTTTAGTCTTTAAGGCAAATCAGCCCCGACACCAATATACAGTCTTGGAATGAAACTTTAGGGAAATTAACCTATAGCCACTCGAAAGGCAGCTAGGGTGGGGAGGGGGAACAGGTGGATGACAGCAGAAATGATCCAAGGATTCTAGATGTGGTTTCAAATCAAAATTAGTTACAGAGTATGCCTGGGTGGCTCAGCTGGTTAAGCATCAGACTCTTGCTTTTGGCTCAGGTCATGATCTTGGGGTTGTGGAATCAAGCCCTGCATCAGGCTCTGTGCTTGGTGTAGAGTCCACTTGGGACTCTTTCCCTTCCCTCCTCTGCTCCTCCCTCTGCTTGTATGTGCACGTGCCCTCTCTCTCTAAAATAAATAAATAAGTAAACTCTTTAAAAAAAAAAATCAGAATCAGTTATGAAACTGACCAAGTAAACCCAGCATAGAGTAATCATCATAAAATAAAATTCTGACTTCAAGGCAAGGGACCTTTCTTCTCAAACCATTACCTGAGCGCATCAATCATCATGATGGAAGATAAATCATAGTTCATCTCCAGCATTTATCAAAGTGCCCAAAATATTGTAGGCACTCAATAGTTGTTAGACAAATGAATCTTAGTTTTTTAGAATGTTTGACAGTCAATTCCAGGTAGAAATGATAGATTGAACAGACATATCTTATCTAACTCCTTCCAGAACTCTACAAAAACTCATAAGGATGGGGAGAGAGGGAGAAGAAGCAATAGCAAAAGAATTTTGGAAGCTAGAAAGCAGTATTAAAGGGCTTGGCAGGCCTGACAAAACCAAATGCTAACTTAGTGGTATTGCAAAATCCTCTGGATATGGAGTGAAGATGTAGGAGGACTAAAATAAGGGAAATGGTTGTGATGCAGGCTGGCTGGATTGGAGGACCCAGAGGAGGTCCCACAGGACCAGCCAGGAGGGTCTTTGACTTCGTGCAGGATAGAAGTTAAACATGAGCAGAGAGAAAGTGACAGCAGAGTTTACTGAAGACATACAGAGAGGGGCACCTTGCTGGCTCAGTCAGTAGAGCATGATCTTGATCTCAGGTTTGTAAATTCAAGCCCCACATTGGGTGTAGAGATCACCTAAAATTAAAAAAAAAAAAAAATCTTAAAAAAAGAGAAACCATTGAAGACAGAGAGAGAATGCAGATACAGACAGAGCATCTGGGAGACTTGGGAAGGAAAGAAGAGGAAGTCTCCTCTTTACTTGGGGTCTGGGGTTTTTATTGAAGATTCTGGTTTGGCTCACGTATCTTCTCAGTAATCCAGGTACAAAGATAAGTATTTAGGTGTCCTCCATAAGTTACTTATGCCCTGGAGCCAGGGGTCTTGATGAGTCATTGGTCTTCAAAAACACATTCATGATGACCCTACCCAGTCACTCTTTAGATGTTATCTATTGTGCTGGAAGACTCCAAAGAAATCATTAAATCCTTGACCTTTACAAGGAGCATATACATTATCTGTTCTATAAGGCATGTGTCAGGAGGAGGTGTAGGTCCTAGCAAAAAAGAGAAGGGAGAAAAGGACTGAAAAAAGCAGTTTTTCCTGGGGTCCCTTTAGTTTCCTATCTCACTTGGAGGTTGGAAGCTATTTGAGAAGTAGTACCACTTTTATATCTTCTTCCCTGACTTTTTCCACTGGGTGACAGCCCCTCCCCCTCCCCTAACTGAAGTGGATGTGTACCACTTCTCATCCATAGCTCTATGAGCTGGAGACTCTAGTAAGAAAACAGAAATTAATTAATGTAGGCATACTAAATGCTCACAACCTGTCCCAATTCTTCATATGCTGGAAATCAAGCCTTACCTTTCAGACATAAGATGGGAGAAGACTTTTCTAAGGAACATGACTAGCCCAAGGGGAAAAAAATCCCTAAAAATAGTGATATGGAGTGGGATGGGGTGAGGATAGAATTCCCCAACAAAGAGCCTACTTGCATTACTTTTCAGCAGTGTTCATGGTCAATAGGTCTTCCCCAAAGCAGAGAGCTTCTAATCCCCATTTTGCTATCCCACCCTTAAATATGAGTGGGCAACTAGGATTGCCAGAGGAGGAAATCCTCTAACGTGAAAGATAAGTGAAGGAACTAAATTGCCAGATTGAAGGGCCCACCAAGGACCTGGCTCAATGAATGACAACAGACCCATACCAACAATACCAGCATGAACTTTTAGAACACCAAACACAAAGGCAAAATTCTCCAAACTTTTGAATAGAAAAACCATATACAAAGGAGAAGGAATCAGAATGACTTCAGACTTTTTTTTTTTTTTTTAAAGATTTTATTCATTTATTCATGAGAGACAGAGAGAGAGACAGAGGAAGAGGGAGAAGCAGGCTCCCTGCGGAGCAGGGAGCCCGATGCGGGACTCGATCCCAGGACCCTGGGATCATGACCTGAGCCGAAGGCAGACGCTTAACCGACTGAGCCACCCAGGCATCCCATGACTTCAGACTTCTTAACAGCAAAGCTGAACCCTGAATTCTGAGAAAAATAAAATAATGCCTCCAAATTCTGAAGGAAAATTATTTCCTACTTAGAATTCTATACCCAGACAAACTGTCCATCAAGAATAAAGGGGCTGTTTCCACCTTGTGGAACCTGCCAACTCTCACACCTTAAGAGTGTACTTTTGCTTTAATAAACTGCTTTGTGCTTGCAAAAAAAAAAAAGAAAAGAAAAGAGAAAGAAAGAAATATACAGGGGCACCTGGGTGGCTCAGTCGTTAAAACGTCTGCCTTTGGCTCAGGTCACGATCTCCGGGTCCTGGGATCGAGCCTCACATCAGGCTCCCTGCTCCACAGGAAGTCTGTTTCTCCCTCTCCCACTCCCCTTGCTTGTGTTCCCTCTCTCGCTGTCTCTCTCTCTCTGTCAAAATAAATAAATAAAATCTTTTTTTAAAAAGGAAAGAAATATACATAAATTCTCAAAAACCTTACCTTCCATGCACACTTTCTTAAGAAACTAAGGGAGGGAGGACATGCTAAATCAAAAAGAGAAAAAAGAGTATAAACCAAGAAAGAAGAAGGTATGGATTATAGGAAACTATACCCAAGTAAGGAAATAGGTGAAGTGAGTCCTCAAGATGATAGTGCATTATCTGTACCAGATCTAGAAGGCAACAACTACAAATTGGAGCACTGTAACTCAAGAGAAAAGATGCATTGAAAGAGGTTATCATTAAGATGTCAGTTGCCATTATATCACTTATTAAAATCTGAGAATAGAATGCCTGAATGGGCCTGATCCAGGTTGTTATTTGTATTTGTTTTGCCTTATCCATGTTTTGATGGAGTTTCTGTTCTGCCCACCTATCCCCCCACCCCACTATGACCTACTGACCAGAGAAGCTGAGGACACTCATTAAACCTCACAGAAGTTTTCTGCTTTGACCTACTCCAGACCTGGAAATGAGCTTTGGTGAACTTAGAAGCAAAAAATAAAGAGCAGGGGTGCCTGGGTGGCTCAGTCGTTAAGCGTCTGCCTTCGGCTCAGGTCATGGTCCCGGGGTCCTGGGATCGAGCCCCGCATGGGGCTCCCTGCTGCGCAGGAAGTCTGCTTCTCCCTCTCCCACTCCCCCTGCTTGTGTTACCCCTCTTGCTGTGTCTCTCTCTGTCAAAAAATAAATAAAATCTTTATAAAAAATAAAATAAAATAAAGAGCAGCCTTCTGCCCTACCCCCAACCCCTACCAGAGTCTTGCTGATGTTCTATACGTCAGCCACCTGGCAGTGGTCCCAATTTATTAAGTTGTATGTTTCCCAGGTCTCACTCATGACCTTGCCCACTGATTTCTCCAGAAATGCCTTTTATACACTTCATGGAAGCTGAAGCCAGACTAGGGGCTAGAAATTCTGTTCAGCTTATCTTTGGGATCATCTAGTAGTGCCTTCACACCTTTTTCCTACACATCTGGGCTTCTGCTTGCTGCTCAGTTGTTGGTTTGTTTGTGTTTTTTAAAGCCTTTATTTATTTATTTAAGTAATCTCTACACCCAGCATGGGGCTTGAACTCACAACCCTGAGATCAAGAGTCTCATTCTCTTCCAATGGAGCCAGCCAAGCGCCCCGCTGCTCAGCTTTTATATTAACCACATATAGTGGTTGATAAAATATCTGAGAAAAAAAAAACAGCGATAGTGGTATCCCTTAAATATTTCAAATAATTCCTCTCCTGGGATTTTGGAGATGGTATCCTGAAGATTGAGCCAATGAGTAGTAGATTGAAGTGGAAAGTGTCTGTGTCGTAGAAAAGCAGTCTCAATGGGTCACGAGCAGCCTGAGAAAACATCCATCTTCTCTGCTTCCATTTCATGCCCCACATCATCTCGATTTGGCTGTCAAAATCTTCAATTTCAAATCTTCACCTGCTGCCAGCACCTAGAGCCTTTCCAGGAAAACAAACTAAGTGGTAGGAGCACCACTGCACGAGGACTAAGGGCATAATAAGGAGAAGGAGCTGAGTCTAAAAGACTGGCCCTGGGGCACCTGGGTGGCTCAGTTGGTTAAGCGTCTGCCTTCGGCTCAGGTCATGATCCCAGGGTCCTGGGATCGAGCACCGCATCGGGCTCCCTGCTCCGCGGGGAGCCTGCTTCTCCCTCTGCCTCATGAATAAATAAAATAAAAAAATAAAAATAAATGAATAAATAAAAGACTGGCCCTTCTTAATCTTCCTCCTGGCTACCTAGTCTCTCTGTTGCTTAACATCCTTCTGGGGATCCCTGTTGCCCCCTCAATAGATCCCTTAACATGGAAAAGCTCTTTTTATTTTCACCTCTCTCTACCTTGCCAGCTAAACCTGTGGTCCCTACAGCCTTTTTTCTCTTGCCCACAGCAATATTCAACCACTTAAAATTCCCTGAATACTGTGTTCATTCCTATGTATTTTGATCATGCCTGGAGGTCTCTTCTTACACACTCCTCTCTTCCTTGTCTGGTTCATATCTGCATATTTTCAAGACTCAATTCAGGCATAACTTCCTCAAGTAAGACTGCCCCCTGCTAGCTACCTGTCCTCCCCAAACTGGGTTAGATGTGCTTCCACTGTGCATACCTATGCATGTCACATCATATCGAAAAGTATCACCTTGGGGCGCCTGAGTGGCTCAGTTGGTTAAGCGTCTGCCTTCAGCTCAGGTCATGATCGCGGCGTCCTGGGATCAAGTCCTGCAACCGGCTTCTTGCTCTGAGGGGAACCTGTTTCTCCCTCTGCCTGCCGCTCCCCCAGCTTGTGCTCTCTCTGACAAATAAATAAGTAATCTTTTAAAAAACATTTTCAAGGGATTTTATTTATGTATTTGAGAGAGTGAGAGAGAGCACGAGAGCAGGGTGAGAGGCAGAGGGAGGGATACCTTTGTATCTCACTAATAATTTCACTGCCCTAAAAATCCACCATACTCCACTTAATCATCCTTCCCCACTCCCTCCTTGGAACCACTGGAAACCACTGATTTTTTTACTGTCTCCATAACTTTGCCTTTTCTAGAATGTCATAGAATTGGAATCATGGCGTATGGAGCCTTCTCAGATGGGCTATTTTTGCTTAGCAATATGCATTTAGGTTTTCTCCATGTCTTTTTGTGGCACATTACTATTATTCAAAATAACTCAGCAAGGTATGATTTTGAGCAGATGAACACCTGAGACTTGGAGAGGAAAGGTGACCGTGCAGAAATAGCTGAACTATCAACAATGCTATACTATCAGTACATTCAACGGACATTCACTGGGCTCCTGCTTTGTGTCAGGCACGATGTTTGCTTGATTCCAAGAGCAATAAGAAGATAATGTCCCAATCCTTGAGGAACTGACAATTTAGTGTATAAGACAGGTGCATTTAGAAAACTCATCATTTCATAACAGGAAGAGCTACTGAAAGGGTAGGTATCCCGTTCATATAAAGATTAATTCAAGGGGTACCTGGTGGCTCAGTCAGGTAGGCGTCTGCCTTTGGCTCAGGTCATGATCTCAGAGTCCTGGGATCCAGACCTGCATCAGGCTCCCTGCTCAGTGGGAAGTCTGCTTCTCCCTCTGCCCCTCCCCCCGCTCATGCTCTCTCTCTCTCTCTCTCTCTCTCTCTCTCTCGCTCACTCTCAAATGAATAAATAAACAAAATTTTTTTTAAGATTTTATTTATTTATTTGACAGACAGAGACACAGCGAGAGAGGGAACACAAGCAGGGGGAGTGGGAGAGGGAGAAGCTGGCTTCCCACTGGGCAGGGAGCCCGACAAGGGGCTTGATCCCAGGACCCTGGGATCATGACCTGAGACTAAGGCAGACACTTAACAACTGAGCCACCGAGGGGCTCTTGAATAAATAAAATCTTTAAAAAAATTAATTCAAATAATATAGGCACTTGGCACCATAACGCCACATAATAAGTGCTCATTAAATGTTAGCTATTATTACCGTTATTTCACTTAGTTCTTACAACAGCCCTAACCCCTATATATTGCTATTGCTTATTTTTCTGATCAATAAATAATTCAGAGTAGTTAATTCAATTGCTCAAAATCACAGAATGAAGAAATGTATCTGAGGAGCACCTGGGTGGCTCAGTCAGTTAAGCATCTGCCTTTGGCTCAGGTCATTATCCCAGGGTCCTGGGATCAAGCCCTTCATCAGGCTGCCTGCTCAGAGGGGAGCTTCTCCCTCTCTTTGCTCTACCTGCCAACCCCACCTGCTCATGCGTGCTTTCTCTCTCTCTCTCTCTCAAATAAATAAATAAAATCTTCAAACAAACAAAAAAAATGAATCTGAGTTTGTCTAAAGCCCATGTTCTCTCTACATTCTTGCTTTCTTTCTCCGCAGTCCCAGCAGAAGTAACACCACGTTCTGAGGTAGAGAAGTTAATGAGAAGGGTGTTCCCGGGACGGTGACAAGTTGAGAATGATTGAAGCATAGAGGATGGAGATGGAGGCAGTGAGCAGTAGCGGCTGGTCACAGGCTATAAAGGGCTTCCAAGTACTGAAGTTCATATAATATGTCAGTCCCACTAATTTGCTCGTGATATTTAGCACTAAGAACTGCTGAAGCGGAACATTCCCTCTGGAGTGTCCAAAATAGACAAGCTCTGTGTAAGACATTTTCGGTCTTGCTGAGGTCAATGTGGTGGGTTTGTTGTTGAGGAAGAGTTCTGACAATTGCTATGGAGATGCAACATAAGCAAAGAAAAGCAAAAATATGTGTCTTCTGAAAGCAAAATTAGTGGGAAGCACAGTAAATCAAGATTCCATACATAATGTGTTTTGCAAATAAACCCCAATTTGAAGAGCAACTTCAGGAAATGAAATTGACTGAGTCCAAGTCTTCACAGGAAACCCATCTGCTTTCTCCTCTAGATGGTTGGAATGCTTACATGTGGGGACATTTCTTTTTATCATCATATGGCTTCTTTATTTGAGAAGTAGAAATAAGGAAATTTACCTTTGATTTCTATTATACTCTTGAAATCATCGTATACTTTATTTTTTTAAAGATTTTATTTATTTATTTGAAAGAGAGAGAGAGTGAAAGAGACAGCACAAGCTTAGGGTGGGGACAGAGGGAGCAGGAGAAGCAGACTCCCCGCTGAGCAGGGAGCCTGATGCAGGACTTGATTCTAGGACCCTGGGATCATGACCTGAGCTGAAGGCAGATGCTTAACCGACTGAGCCACCCAGGGTCCCCCAAATCATTATATACTTTAAACTGAAAGGGCTGAATGCTATTCATACTCTTTTGGGGGAGGTAGTGAAAATTAATTTCTGCCTAATAATTTCAATAATATGTTTAGCATTGATTGTAATATAACAGAGAAAATAGCATTGAATTTCAACTCAGAATAATTCAAGAACATTACCAATATCAACTAATCTGATATATTTTTAAAATATAACTTAGACAAAAGCAAAGAAACAGAGGTCATTTCAATACCATATTTTCTTGTTCCCGTAAAAAAACAAAACAAAACAATTTTTTGCCAATAATTATTTGCTTAGCTAACCAAACTGGTGATCGAGAATGTACTATGTGCCCAGCTTGGTGTCCTGCACTAAGGACACAATCATAGTCAAGGCAGACACGGTCTCTGCTCTGGGGGAGTTTGCACTAAAATACCAGAAGGGGCACCTGGGTGGCTCAGTCGGTTAAGCTGCTGCCTTCGGCTCGGGTCATGGTCCTGGGGTCCTGGGATCGAGCCCCGCATCGGGCTCCCTGCTCGGCGGGGAGGCTGCTTCTCCCTCTCCCTCTGCCTGCCTCTCTGCCTACTTGTTCTCTCTCTCTCTGTCAAATAAATAGGTAAAATCCTTAAAAAAATAAAAAAAAATTAAAAAAAAAATACCAGAAAACTACAAACAGTTGCATCAAAGGGTCAAAGTTAGACATTTTTATTAGAACATTGTAAGGATTGGGCTTGTGAATACACAGAATAGCACTTCTCAAGCTTTGTTTGTGAATCACCTGGGGATCTTATTAAAAGGCAGCTTCTGATTCAGTAGGTCTAGAGTGGAGCTGACAGTCTGTATTTAAACATGGTGTCATGTAATGCTGATGCCACTCCATGGACCACACTTTGCAGTAAGGGCATCAACTATTAAGATGTACGATCATTAAGATGTAATATTAAGATGTACGGCATAAAGTAATATTAAAACTTTTTCTCTTCTTGGTGTAAAAGGTGTATTCTTCGGAATCAAATAGTTGAGTTTCAATCCTGGCTTCAACCATTTGCAGGCTCTGTGATCTTAGGAGGGTTGCTTGACCTCTCTGTCTCAGTTTGCTTATCTGCAAACTGTGGATAATGGCAGGCACTACCTCATAAGGCTGTTGTGAAGGTTAATGATATAATTTATATAATTCACTTAGAATAGTGCCTAACTCTTAAGTACTCAATAAATGTTAGCTATTATTTTTTGTACTGGTATTGTTTTAGAGATCTACTTGGGAGTTGGTGTACTTCATTAATCTGAAGATTCATGATTTTTATAATTCTGGATAATATTCAGTCATTGTCTTTTCACAAGTTGCCTTTCCTCAAGTGTTTTCTCTTTTCTGGGATTCTGGTTTGACATCCATGTACCTTGTACCATGTACCTTATGTCTTCTATAACTTTTATGTGACTTAGGTTCCTTATCTGTAAAATGAAGATACAAACTGTTAACAACAAAATTCAACGGAGTAAATTTAAAGATCAAATTGACTTTATTCAGTGATCCATGAATCAGGCAGCATTCTGCCTAACAAATAAAAAGGAGCTCCAAGAAGCAGTACAAAACAGAAAGTTTTTATAGGCAGAAGGGGAAAGACAGTGGATTGTTTCAGGTAAGGTGAACTTCCTTTAGGGGACAAAAGGGTCTGTCAGGTGGATTAACTCACTAGTCCTGACCAGGAAATTCCAGACTGACTGGTTAAGATTTCATTCCTGAGAGAGGCCAGTTAGGTCAGGCATTAAGTCTTCGTTTGCTGACATGGGGCTTAGCACAGTGACTCCATTTGGAGTTTGCCTGTCCTTTTTAACAATTAACCCCTTTTGATCAGACTCTCAGCTTAACTGAGAGATGTGATCAAAATTTAAGGCATTAGCACCACTCCTAGCTATCACTCTGAAGTTCTCAGAGTCTTTGTTGATCCTGCGTGTTGTATTCATAGGTTGATGTTTTGGCTGAATCACTGTGATAGTCCCAGGCCATGCCTTTTGGTTGACAACTTTTAAGTTGGTCATTCTCTTTGTTCCCTTTCTGATGTTCTAGTGTTAGGGAGATCATTTCCTTGGTGGTTAGTGGCTGCAAACATATATTTAAAGGTCTTAAGAGAATACAATGCAGCAGGGAGATTTCTTTGATTATTATAAGCAGGATAATTCCCAATGTCTGGAGTACACTTCAAAGCTATGGTCCCTAAGACCCAAATCAATTAAAATCAAATAAGAAAGACCCCACTGAAGGAGACACCTTTTTAAGCCAAGTGATTTGCTCAGTGATCTTGTGTAACAGAGTTTCAACTTTCTCCCAAAATATTAACTTCCCTTATTTCTAGTAATTTTAGTTACATATATTAGAATTCTTAACTCTGAAAAACCTTATTCCTAGTGAAAATAAAGAAGTAAACAACTGTGGACTGTCTTTTACATTAACATTCTGTGGATTTGCAAATTATTAATACCTTTTATAATTTCTGGGAACATATGGTTTCTCATAGTAAATTTTTCAGCAGGGCACAGAACATAGTTTACCAATAGATGCAAATACCTTTTGTTCTTCTGTAAAAGGAAGCAAAAAGTGGATAAATCTATTTCAGTAATTAATGTTTCAGTATTTTATGTTATTTGGAAATAGATAAACACAAGGATCTGGATATTGAATGAATTTAACTTAACTCATCATTTAACTTAACTTAGCAAAAACTTAAGGTTTCAAGTCACCAAAAAGATTTGAGAAAAAAAAAAAAAAAGATTTGAGGAAACTGTGGGGCGCCTGGGTGGCTCAGTCATTAAGCATCTGCCTTCGGCTCAGGTCGCGGTCCCAGGGCCCTGGGATTGAGCCCCACATCAGGCTCCCTGCTCTGCGGGAAGCCTGCTTCTCCCTCTCCCACTCCCCCTGCTTGTGTTCCCTCTCTCACTGTGTCTTTGTCAAATAAATAAATAAAATCTTTAAAAATAAATAAATAAATAAATAAAGATAGATTTCGGGAAACTGTCTTAAAAGTTCACCTAAAAACTCTATCCTATTAAAAACTTAATGAGACATTAGACAAAATCATTTATCATCCCCGTTTATTTTTCTTTTCTTTTTTTTTAATATTTTATTTATTTATTTGAGAGAGAATGAGATAAAGAGCATGAGAGGGGGGAGGGTCAGAGGGAGAAGCAGACTCCCCGCTGAGCAGGGAGCCCTATGCAGGACTCGATCCTGGGACTCCAGGATCATGCCCTGAGCCGAAGGCAGTCATTTAACCAACTGAGCCACCAAGGCGCCCCCTGCTATTTTTCTTTATTGACAAATTTTGTATGAGATAACATGAACTCATTTGACCTTTAGTAAGCCTAGGTAGAATAAAAGTTGTATGTCTGTATTATTTTTAATGTTGCTAACTCTGAAGACATGTCTATTTTAATTAAATCAACAAACTTTAAATTAGCTTTAATACCAAATATTTTCCCAGATCGTGTGAACTTGAAATTCATTTGGGTTCATTTCTGTATTTCTGAGAATTTAATTTATATAAGCATTTAATTATCTTTAAGCCAATTAAATATAGCTCTTATAAAAATTAATTTTGACAATACCATCCAGAGGTAGAAAATTGCCATACACCTACAGTTTATATAGAGAGAGAGAGAGAAAGAGAGAGAGAGAGATACAGAGACCTTGCAGCTTTCATTTTAGAATTACTGCCATGAATCAGTACAAAACTCACTAGTTATTTTAAAAGAACTTGAATCTAAGTTGTTTTTCTATTTTTATAAAGACTTTAAGGTAAGGACAGTTGCTTTTAATGCCTCAAAGATTTGGGTTGCAACTTAAATCAACTTCTGATTATCAGCTTTTGAATACAGAGCTACTTCATTTGTGTTGATGGTGAAGAATTTGTGTAGGGGTCTTGGAGACACTTTTTTCCCCAGTGCCCCAGTTGATTGCAAATGAAACATTGACCCTTAGGCCATCATTATGATAGTGGACCCTTAGATGTGTGCAATGAGGGGGGTCCAAAGGTTATTTTAAGTGCATAGTGTTCAAGTGGTTCTAACCGTAAGGCCAGTAGCTTGGTGGACTTTAGTCTTGTTCCAAAGTCCTTTCAAAGTACTCAACTATGTCACAAGTTCACTCCAACTGGTAACCTCCCATCCTATTTTCTGCTTTTTTATCAATTCATTAATCTCAGGAGATAATCCATTTACAAACAGAGCAGCTAGAGCAAATTGGGTGACGTCATTTATTGTATGGAACCTGGAATGCCACAGGAAGAGAGCTTCCACATGGGCCTCAAAGTCTGCCAAAGGGGTGCCTGGGGGGCTCACTTGGTTAAGCGTCTGCTTTTGGCTCAGGTCATGATCCCAGGGTCCTGCGATCGAGCCCCTCATTGGGCTCCCTGCTCTGTGGGGAGCCTGCTTCTCCCTCTCCTGTTCCCCCTGCTTGTGCTTTTTCTCTCTCTGTCAAATAAATAAATAAAATCTTTTTAAAAAATGAATAAATATAAAGTCTGCCACAGGTTCATCAACTTCCTTTGTGTGTTTGAATGATAGACCAATCAACGTGGGCAGGGAAGACTCTAGGAATGACTGTTAAAGATCAGTTGCTATTTTGTGAGCTTTCTCTGGTCCATAAGGGGACCATGTTGAAGGTCAAGGATCTCCGGTATCGTCCTCTGGGTTATACCATCCTGCTTCCTGCATCCATTTCTGGGCTCCACCAGGTTCCCCTAGCATGTGCAGAAGCTGATAAAGATCTGACAGCCCAGGGTCATAGGTCCTGATAATGACTCTAAATTCTAAAGAAAACTTTTGGGGATCCTCCCTGGGCTTGGGAAATTCTTTAACCATGGCCCTTAGTTTGGTATTTGACCAAGGAGTAAAAAATATCTGAGGAAGATCTCCTATAACCTCAAGTAGTTTTATTATTAAAGGTAGCTGTTTAATAGCCTCTTCAGAGTGGAAAGTCAATTCAGACAGAGTTAATAAAGCATGAGTACTCAGGGAAGGAAGGATAGAGGGATTCAGTAGGAGTCACATCAGTCAGTCTTACCATCTTGTTTTAGGTACTTCTTGTGTCTTTAATTTTTCATTTGCCTTTTGTAACAAAGCTTTTAATAAAGTTATTTTGTAATCATAAAGTCTTTTGAAGCTTCTGCATACCAATTAAAATAGGTATCCCATTCTGTTCGCTTAATTTGGGAACCCTTGCTTTTTATCGCACTTCTTAAATGAATGATCTTGTCTAATTGGAATGTTCCGCATAATGGCTATTGTAATTCTATATTGTTTTTAGTATGATTTTGCCACTTTTGTAGATATTTCTAGCTTTGGGGACCATATAGTTCTTAGACATAAAATAACCAGGTGTGAAGGAAGGTGGCACACTTGATTATTTGGAGTTTAAGGATCTATCATCTATCTATCTATCTAAGCCTTTGGGTCTCTTGGATATCCTTTTTTTTTAATTAATTAATTAATTAATTAATTTTTTTTTAAAGATTTTACTTATTTATTTGACAGAGAGAGAGATAGCAAGAGCAGGAACACAAGCAAGGGGAGTGGGAGAGGAAGAAGCAGGCTTCCCGCCGAGCAGGGAGCCCAACGCAGGGCTAGATCCCAGGACCCTGGGACCACGGCCCGAGCCGAAGGCAGATGCTTAACGAGTGAGCCACCCAGGCACCCTGGGTCTCTTAGATATCCTGGTAAGGATATGGCACTGGGTTGGAAATTATGTGATGTTTTACAGTGTACCTCACTGCATGGAAATTTTCTCAAGGTTGGTGAATGACCCAGTGTCAATCTAACCTAGTCCATAACCAACTTACTTAACACAGGAATCTTCGGGTTAGGTGGCAAGCCCTCTCACAGCTTTTAAATGCTAGGTCTGTGCCTGCCAATTTTGTAGCTGCTTCCAAGATTCCCACTAGCAATAGCCTTTATCTACACAAAACAAGACAAACACGTGCACCTTAAAATATCGGCAGTAACCAAGAGATGTTAATGCATTCTTGCCAACAGAAGACCCCATGTGCAACACCAACAATTCCCACCTTGGAAGTTGGAACGGGGGAAGGATTGAACCAGCATACCTCAACAAATGGAGACTGTGGACCGGGGGTCTCCATATAAATGAGGAAATGTGAACTCCCACCATCAGTTCCCACCTGGATCTTGGGACAGAGTCAAGAGCTAAGGGTTTCCATCAATTACATGATAATTGCAACCTGAACTACCAGCAGCTCCCAATGTGGAACTGAGCAGAAAACCAATCAGATCAGGAGCTTGATGCAAAGACAACAGAACTCAGAACTGAGAGAAACTTACTCATGGCCCTCAGAAATGGTGAGAAAGACAGAACTCAAAAGGATTTGTGGGTACCATTCCTGTTTCTCATTGCCTCTAAATGCTATCAGAAGTTCACTTTGGGTTCCATCTCCACCACCAAATCTGTTTTAAAAAAAATTCAAGTGTGTCAATGTAAAGATCTAACCGACCCATTCCAATAATTCATGAATTCCATCTAGCAAATAGAAAGGAGCTCCATGGACCTGTACAGAATGGGAGGCTTTTATATGCAGAAGAAGAAGAGTAGATTATTTCAGGCAAGGTCATCTTCTTTAAGGGAATAGAAGGAATCTATCGGGTAGATTGCCTCAGTAATGCTGACCAGGAAATTTCAGACTGACTGGTTAAGATATTCATGGGAGAGGCTGAAACTGCAATTAGGTTACGTATTAACTCTTGGCTTGCACAAGACTTAGCATGAGGCTTAGTACAAGTGACTCCATTTTGGACCTATTGTTTCTTTTTAACAAAATAGTATCTACCTCATAAGGTTGTTGTTAGGATTAAGTGAGTTAAGATATATTTAAAACACTTAGAATAGTACTGTTTATGTGTCAGCTATTATTACACTGTGGTTATAGTTCCTTCTTCATTTTTAGCCCTTGGAGATTTCCCTTACTTTATTAGGGGAATGATATTATAATTTATAATAAGAAATACAGATTTGGTCTTCCTCCTTTTAGTAAAGAGCCCCTAAAACCTTTGGAATTTCCTGTGAAGAGAGATGAAAAGTTACCTTTTGTTACGTTAATGAGATGTCTTTTGGATGACCCCAAAGGATAAGGGTTGGTTGCCAGTAAAGCCAACCATTGATTACAGGGTGGAAACTTTCAGTCTTGTCACGGACCTCCAGGGAGGAGAGAAGTGATTTAAGCAATCATCCCTTTGCAATGAAGTTTCCACAAAAACCCAAAAGGACTGGGTTTGGAGATCTTCCAGATTGATGAAATCATGGATATTTGGAGAGAGTGGCATGATCAGAAAGGGCATGTAAACTCTGTGTTCTTTCCTCATGCCTTGTTCTATGCATCTCTTCCATCTGGCTGTTCCTGAGTTATATCCTTTTATAATTACTGGTAATCTAGTAAGGAAAATGTTTCTCTGAGTTCAGTCTAACCTATTCCATAACCAACTGTGCCCACTCCAGCAAATTAATTAAACCTGAGGAGAAGTCATTGGACCCTCCAGTCTGATGCTATTCCTTGGTAGATAGTGCCAGAATTGAGTTGAATTATAGGACACCCAGGTAGTGTCCACGAGCTGCTTGATGGTGTAAGAAAACCCCCACACATTAGAATTGGGAACAGAATTGTAGGGGTATTGTATAATAGAGAGGTCTTTTCCTGATTATTTAGTCCACTTTTGTGAAATCTGAAGTTATTCCAGACTCTCTTGCTTTCAAGCCTTTGAATATGACCTTTTTTCTTTTTTTTCCCTTGTTTTTATTTAACATTTTTTAACATACTGTGTAATATTCGTTTCAGGAGTAGAATTTATTGATTCCTCCCTTATGTACAATACCCAGGGCTCATCACTACAAGTGCCCTCCTTAATCCCCATCACCTATTTCACCCCTCTGCCAACCTACCTCCCCTCCCCTCAGTTTGTTCTCTATAGTTAAGAGCCTGTTTTCTGGTTTGCCTCTTTTTCCCCCCATACTTTCATCTGTTTTGTTTCTTAAATTCCACATGCAAGTGAAATCATATGATATTTGTCTTTCTCTGAGTGACTTTTTCACTTAGCATACTGGTCTTTTTTTTTAAAGATTTTATTTATTTATTTTTGAGAGAGAGAGAGAGTGAGCATGAGTGGGTGGGAGGGGCAGAGGGAGAAGCAGACTCCCCACTGAGCGGGGAGCCTGATGCGGAGCTCCATCCCAGGACCCTAGGATCATGACCTGAGCCAAAGGCAGACATTTAACTGACTGAGCCACCCAGGCACGCTAGCATACCACTCTTTACTTCCACCCATGTCACTATAAATGGCAAGATTTCATTATTTCTGATGGCTGAGTAATATTTCATTGTATATATATACCATTTCTTCTTTATCCAATGGACATTTGGGTTCTTTCCATAACTTGGCTATTGCTGATAATGCTGCTGTAAACATCAGGGTGCATGTATCCCTTCAAATCAGTATTTTTGTATCCTTTGGGTAAATACTTTGTAGTGTAATTGCTGGATCATAGGGCAGTTCTATTTTTACTTTTTTCTTTTTTTAAAGATTTTATTTATTTATTTGAGAGAGAGAGCACATGAGAGGGGGGAGGGTCAGAGGGAGAAGCAGACTCCCTGCCAAGCAGGGAGCCCGATGCGGCACTCGATCCAGGGACTCCAGGATCATGACCTGAGCCGAAGGCAGTCGCCCAACCAACCGAGCCACCCAGGCGCCCATGGTAGTTCTATTTTTAAATTTTTGAGGAACCTCCATACTGTTTTCCAAAGTGGCTGAACCAGTGTGCATTCCCACCAATAGTGTAAGAGGGTTCCTCTTTCTCCCCATCCCCACCAACACCTGTTGTTTCCTGTTTTGTTAATTTTAGCCATTCTGACAGGTGTGAGGTGATATCTCATTGTAGTTTTGATTTGTATTTCCCTGATGATGAGTGATGTTAAGCAACTTTTCATGTGTCTGCCGGCCATCTGTATGCCTTCTTTGGAAAAATATCTCTTTATGTCTTCTGCTCATTTTTAACTGGGTTATTTGTTTTTCTGGGTGTTTAGTTTTATAAGTTTTTATATTTTGAATACTATCAGATATGAAATATGACCTTTCTTCTGTGCAGAACTCTTTCCCTCTTAGCTCCTCTCATGACTGTTTAAGACAGAGGTTAATATGTGTAGTATATTGAATTATATTAACTGTGTGACAGAAAACCCAAAGTAATCATAGCATTAAAAAGTAGTTTACTTCTCACATAAATGAAGTCTAGATGTATAAGGTCTGATAGGTATGACTTCTCCATAATCACCAGAGTCCAGGCTCCTTGTTTGTTAATATTTGGCTTCTATCTTGTGGTTAAAGATGGCTGCTCCAATTTCAACCATTATACTCAAATTCTAGCTAATAGAAGAAGGAGGTGAAGAAGGGCATGCCCCTCCCTTTTAAAACATTTCTCTGAAGTTGTACACACCATTTCCCATTGGCCAGAATTTAGTCACATGGCCATGCATAGTATCACAGGACACTGGAGAATGTAGTCTTTATTCTTGATGACCAAATGCCAAGGAGATAACAGATACGGGGGAAACAAGCAGTTCTTGCCAGTATATCTCTCTTATTTACGTCTTAGATCCTATATCCTCCCATCTTGCTCACCTCCAGAGTGAATGACTTGGCCTGATTTGCCCTGGACTTTCCGGGTGTTTGCACTGAAAGTCCTATGTCCCTTCCACCCTCCAGCCCCCAATCATTGATAAACAAACTGGGATGATAGTCACCCTATGTCATCTCTACCTTGGATCTTATCAAACTATGAGCTCCTTGAGGAATAGAGTGGTGTCTGCTTTACTGTTACATCCTCAGTACCTAGCACAGTGCTCTATACATAGTATGCACTCAATAAATAGCAAATATTCACATAGTACCTTTTATGTGCCAGGAACTGTTCTAAGTTCTTTACATGTATTTTATGAATTGAAGTGTGTCAATCCCCCCACCCCAATTCCTGCGTTAAAGTCCCACTACCTCAGAATGTGACCTTATTTGGATACAGAGTAGCTGCTGATATAATTAGTTAAGATGAACTCATACTGGTGTAGGGTGAGCCTCTAATCTAATTAGACTGGTGTCCTTATAAAAAGGAGAAATTTGGACACAGAGATACATACACAGGGAGACCACCATGTGAAGACTGGAGTTATGCAGTCACAAGCCAAGGAACTACCTGAGGCAAGGGGAGAGGCCTGGAACAGATCGTTCCCTCGAAATTTCAGACAGGGTATGGCCCTCCCAACATATTCATCTTGGACTTCTGGACTCCAGAACAGTGAGACAATAAATGTCTGTTGTTTAAGCCACTCAGTTTGTGGTAGTTTATTATGGCAACTACAACAAACTAATATATTAACTCCTTTTAATCTTCACAACTCCCTTGTGAGAGAGCCACTATTATTATCCCTATTTTACAGATGAGGAAACTGAGGCATGCGGCAGTTAAGAAAACCAAAGAGAATGCCAAGGAGAAATACAGTGAAAGAGATATGGACAAACTGAAAGAAAGAAAGAGGGAGGAGGGAAAGAAGAAAATTTTTGAAAAGTTAAAATGGAGGCAGGAATAAAGAGAAAGAAGTGGCAAAGGAAAAGGATTAAAATTTGACTTGGCCAAAGAATATTAGAAGCTCTGGTCACTGTACATAAACCACTAACATTTCTCTTTTTCAGAGGTGTCAAGAGTTTGAATAAAAATGTCCTTTTGTCAGGAAATGAACTCTCATTTTTTTTTTTTTGGCTGAACTCTCATTTTTGACACGTCCATGTATTTTATTATGTTTTGAACCTGAAGCTATGGCTCCTGAGAGCCCCGGTCTTGATTTTGCAAAATAGGCTTTGTTTTTATTGGAAGAGAGGGACTAATAATAATCGCTTGTTCCATGAATGTGACTTTGGGAGATTTGGATTTTATGGTCACATGTTTTATGGATTTGTTTTTGATGGATGCAATGGTACTTATTTTAAGAAGCTATTGTACATTATACTTCTTTTTTTTTTTTTTTAGATTTTATTTATTTATTTGAAAGAGAGAGAGACAGAGCACAACCAGAGGGAGAGGCAGAGAGAGAGGGAGTAAACTCCACGCTGAGCAGGGAGCCTGACATCGGGCTCGATCCCAGGACTCCGGGATCATGACCTGAGCTGAAGGCAGACGCTCAACCATCTGAGCCACCCAGGCACCCCCATACATTACACTTCTTACCCCTGGTTTCATACATATATATGTATGTGCATGTGTATGTGTATATGTATTCTCATGAGGGAAGAGGCCATTGCTGAAGTGCAAAGTTGGAGGCAATACGCTGTGAAGAGGGGGCTTAACCCTCCAGAATGCAGTATACACATTGGACCAGAGATCTTCCTTTTCATGGTGCTGTGTCTCCAATCAGAAGGATATGTGGATCTGGAAATGAAGGGGCAGAAGCAGGAGCAGCCTCATTTACCGTCACTCCCAGTGATCTACCGAGTTATGCTTCTTGGGGTCTACAGGGTTAGAGGTTCTGGTTGTTGATAGAGCCATGCTTTCACCAGAGGATACAGCAAGGGTCCAATTGAATTACAAACCATGGCTGCCATCTGGGCACTTTGAGCCCCTTGTGGCCAGGGACCGGCAGGTGAGAATAGTGACCATCTTGGCAGGGATAATTAACTCTGATCAACAATGGGAACGGGGAGGCAGATGTTCGGAACTCAGATGACCCACTTGGTCACCTTCTTGGTTCTTGGTTCTCCTTTGATCAATTGTAATTATGAACAGACAAGTGAGGCCACCCCGACCTGAGAAGGATATGGTTACTAGGGGCTAAGACACCCTGATAATGAAAGTTTGGGTCATACAACCAGATAAGCTACCAAGACCAGCAGAGATGGTAGCTGAGGGCAAGAGGAATGTAGAATGGAGAGTGGAGAAGAGAGGCTAGGACAGCTAGTGCAGGCCCTAAAACCCAGTGCAGTGTTGGAGCTCACCCTGAGCTGTTCCCTGGATGCGTATGGAGCAGTGGATTTGCATGGTGCAAGGACTGAACAATGGCAGACACAGAGAGCTGCCACACCCTTCAAGAAAGCTCTTGCTGCCCAGTTAAGAAGACGTGGTAAGTGGACAGCCTCTCATTGGTGCCTTCTTCAGTGTCCGCCCCGGCTTTTGAGCAGCCTCAGCCAGTGACCAAGCGAGGGCCTAGCCATTTACACTCCTAGACCAGCAGAGGCTTTGTCAGGTCTGCATAGCGATATGACACTTCTCCTTGTCCAGTCCTGTCTCCCTTGTTCCTTTCACAGGTATTACTCTCGAATACATTTTTTTGCACCTCTAATTCTATTTCAGTGACTGATTGCAGGGGGTCCCAAACCAGCACATGGAGCATTACAAAGCACCACAAAACCTCAGTAACATGAAATATTAAGCATTTCTTACTGCTTATGGGGTTACAGGCCAGCTGGGCAACAGTTTTGGTCTCAGCCGGGTCATTTATGTGTCTGTAGTCAGCTGTGGCGCAGATGAGCGGACCTGCCTATCACGACTGGCTTCTCTCACAGGCTGAGGGGTTGTTGGCTATGGGCTGGTTGAGGTGGCTTCCACGGGGACAAGTGCTCTTTCCTTCAGAGTGTCTTGTTCTCTAGTCAGCTCACGGTGGCTTGCTCACATAGTGGTAAAAGGCTTCCAAGAGAATAAGCTGAAGCAAGCAAGGTCTCTGGAGGTCTAGCCATGGAATTCACACACTGTTATTTTTGCCATATTCTTTGGGCCCAAAGCAAATCCCAAAGCTGGCCCAACTTCATGGGGTAGGGAACCACCTCTTGTTGGAGGAGATAGAAAGTCATATTATACAGTATAGGAAGAGGGAGACATAAAGAAATGGGGACATTTTAGCAAGCTATCAATCACCAGAAGAATGCCCTACAGTGGAGTGCACTGGAAAAGACAAACCATAGCTACGTCAGTCTATCATACTGTGCTTTTTGCTTTTTAATCCTTTTAATATAGTGAAAATTTAAAAGCACACAGAATATGTGGAGGATAATATAATTAACACACAGGAACCCACCATCCTATTTTAATAAACCTTAAAATGCTGACATATTTGGCTCAGATATTTTAAGAAATAAAACTTTGAAGATACTGTATAACTCTGTCCGTCCTTGCTTTTTCTTTTTTGAGGTCCTCAGCCATTTTAAATTCCAAATACTTACTTTTTATTTAAGTTAAAGGACTTGAGACTCATGCCTTCTGGTGATTCAGCAGGAAAAAAAGGAATTCTATTCATTCAGTCATCAAACAAATATTTATTGTGTCATCTATTTGCCAAGCACTGTACTACATATGTATTGATATAGTATATCCTTCTTTTTTTTTTGGTAGCATTTTATTCAATACACCATTTTGTGGGGTGCCTGGGTGGCTCAGTTGGTTAAGCGACTGCTTTCGGCTCAGGTCATGATCCTGGAGTCCCAGAATCAAGTCCCGCATCGGGCTTCCTGCTCGGCAGGGAGCCTGCTTCTCCCTCTGACCCTCCCCCCTCTCATGCTCTCTCTCTATCTCATTCTCTCTCAAATAAATAAATAAAATCTTAAAAAAAAAAATACACCATTTTGTTACAGGCTATATATCCAAAGTGAGAAGCAAAGAACATTTCCTTTATAATCAGGGCTCTCTTCCAAAAAAATTTCTTTAATACCTGAAGGCTTTGATGGTGAATCTTGTTCTCTTAGTCTGTAAATTTTCATTCCAAGTTTCTTAACATTTTCCTTCTATGGGTTTGGCTCTTGTGTCACTTGGGTGGGTAGGATGTTTCGGTATGTTTATTTAGTTGCTAGTTGACCACACCTTTGGTTTTCTTTCATATGATTAAATTGTTATTGCTTGTAACTTCCATCTGGTTTCTCTCCTTTAAAATGATCACTTCAGAGTGCAGTCCTCTCGCCGGTCTCTGTTTTCTGTGCTTTTATGGTGATTTATATATGTATATTTATACATAAATATTTAAATAACAGACTTATTGACATATAATTTACATACCATAAAATTCATCCCTTAGTACATTCACAGGGTTGGGCAACCTTTGCCACTATCTGATTTTACAGCATGATCATGACCTCAAAAAGAAATCCTGCACCTATTAGCTGCAACTTCCCAATCTCCTCTGCCCCCAGCAACCCCTGATCTACTTTCTGTCTCAATGCCTTAACCTACTCTGGACATTTTATATAAACAGAATCATACATCATAGCAGTTTTTTGTCTCTGGTTTCTTTAACTTAGCGTAATGTTTTCAAGGTTCATCTATGTTGTAGCATGTAGCAGCATTTCGTTCCTTATCATGGCTAAATAATATTGTGTTAAATGGATATTCCACACTTTATGCACCAATTGACAGACACTTGTATTCACTTTTGCGCTGTTATGAATAATGCCACTGTGAGAATTCATGTGCAAATTTTTCTGTGGACGTGTTTTCATTTCTTTGGGGTATATACCTACAAGTAGAACTGCTGCATTAAGTGGTAATCCTATTTTTAACTTTTTGAAGAACTGCCACACTGTTTTGCAAAGTGGCTATACCATCTTATATTCCCATCAGCTACGTATGAGGGTTTTAATTTCTCCACAACCTTATCAACACATATTATTGCCTATATTTTTATCTTAGCCATTCTGGGAGGTGTGAAGTGATGCTTCATTAAGTTTTGACTTACATTTCCCTAATGACTAACGATGTTGAACATCTTTCATGTTCTTATCGGCAAATGTAGAATGGAGTGTGGAGAAGAAAGGCTAGGACAGCTAGTGCAGGCCCTAAAACCCAGTGCAGTGATGGAGCTTACCCTGAGCTGCTCCCTGGATGTGTATGGAGCAGTGGATTTACATGGTGCAAGAACTGAACAATGGCAGACAGAGAGAGCTGCCATGCCCTTCAAGAAAGCTCTTGCTGCCCAATTTAGAAGAAGTGGTATATCTTGTAAATCTTCTTTCCATTTATTTATTTTAACTAGGCTCCATACCCAATGCAGGGCTTGAACTCACAACCCTGAGATCAAGACCTCAGCTGAGATCAAGAGTTGGCCACTCCACTCAACTGACTGAGCCAACCAAGCACCCTGAGAATGTCCATTTTAAAGTTGGGCTAATTTAAAAAAAATTGTTGAGTTGTAAGTTCTTTATATATTCTGAACACAAGTCCCTTCTCATATATATGATTTTCAAACATTTTCTCACATTCTGAGGGTTGTCTTCTTAGTTTCTTGATGATGTCCTTTGAAGCA
The DNA here is from genome assembly GCF_054177405.1 of Leptonychotes weddellii. Classification (NCBI taxonomy): domain Eukaryota; kingdom Metazoa; phylum Chordata; class Mammalia; order Carnivora; family Phocidae; genus Leptonychotes; species Leptonychotes weddellii. The sequence goes on from NC_138370.1 coordinate 64,553,252, forward strand.
CAAAAGTTTTTAATTTTGGAGAGATCCAATTTACTTTCAGTTTTGTCACTTATACATTTTGGTGTCACCATAAGAAATGATTGCCTAAGCCAAGGTCACAGAGATTCAATCCTGTGTTTTCTTTGAGGAGCTTCATAGTTCTAGGTCTTACATTTATTATTTTTTTAAAGATTTTATTTATTCATTTCACAGAGAGAGACACAGCGAGAGAGGGAACACAAGCAGGGGTAGTGAGAGAGAGAGAAGAAGGCTTCCCGCAGAGCAGGGAGCCCCATGTGGGGCTCGATCCCAGGACCCCGGGATCATGACCTGAGCCGAAGGCAGACATTTAATGACTGAGCCACCCAGGCGCCCTAGGTCTTACATTTAGATCTATGATCCCATTGAAGTTAATTTTTGATACGGTATGAAGTAGGGGTTCAAATTCATTCTTTTGCACATGAATATCCAGTTGTAAAGATAATTCCTTCTCCATTGAATTATCTTGGCACTCTTTTCTAAGGTCCTATCTCTCTTATAAAATTTACCAAAGTTTGCCTTGTTTTGTGGTAAACTGGATAAATCTTTCTCTGTCATTGGAGAATAGGGAATATGTTTTGTTCATTTAAAATGAGAAAATCAGGGCACCTGGCTGGCTTAGTTAGCGGAGCATGCGACTCTTGATCTCAGGGTCGTGAGTTCAAGCCCCATGGTGGGTGTGGAGCCTACAAAAAAAAAAAAAAAGGTTAAGAGAGTAAATTTTATGTTATAAAAATTAAAAAAAAAATAAAATGGGAAAACCTATATGAAAAACACCTACCACAGGGCCTGAAAGTAAATATTTCTTTCCATCTTTTGAGTCTCCCCACAGCACTTAGTGTGGTATTTGGCACACAATAGTTACTATAAATGTTTGCTGAATGTAAAGTGGGCTTGAGCATGCACTCCAAAAGAAGGAGGTGGTTTCTGAAAACTGATTGGATGGGAGATCCAGAACATGTTCAGGCCTTTTCAAACTAAGAATCTGAATAACAGCAGAGACTGACTCCAACAGCTTAGTGAAGTTGTGTTGTTGTCAGAGTAGGAGCCTTCAAGTGATTCCTCATCCTTGAAGGTAAGTGACAAACAGGCTTTCACTTAAAGTGAACCCAAGCACTTAGAACAACCCAACAGGTCCAGAACATTTTCCCCCTTAGTTTAATTTCAAATTCTCCAGATGTCTACTTATTTAACTGTTTATGCAATAATAAAATTTTACCTTGTGGCCTTGACCTCAATTCCACAAAATCGATTGTGGTTCTTATCTGCCTAAAAGCAGAAAGATTTTCTGAGGCAGTAACAACCACTATTGAAAAGGCAGAGAAACAGCACTCAGGTATGGCAGGCAATTCTATTTTCAGTGACTCTTTTTTCCCTTTCTTTTTCTCTCTCACAATCTCTCAGAAATAGAGCACGAAGCTGGAGATAAAGGCCTGTTCATTCCACCAGGGAATTTCCTACAGGTTCATGTCCAGGCAAGGTTCCTGCCTGTCGCTTGGGTACTTTTCTGAGATTCCAGGATCTGCCCCTCTCTGTGAGAACGTGTGTATGTGCAAGTCCTGAACCTAAGCTGTGTACTATACAGACACACATAATAACTTTCTTACACCTTTGAAAAACGTTCACAGGCGGAGGTCTCATAGCTAAGTTCTTCAAATTACAGCTTCTCACTCCAGCACCAAATCACTTCTCTACAATTAATCAGGTAGGAGGCTCTTAAATACATTTTCTTCTAGGGCTTGTGGCCACTTCGTAACCCTAAGGTAAGTAGAATCCAGCGAGGCTGGAATATAAACAATTTTTTAAAATTAGACTTTATATTTTAGGTTCACAGCAAAATTGAGCTGAAGACTGAGATTTCACAAATAACCCCCTTGCACATTATCAACATCCGGGAGGGGGTGATCCATTTGTTACAATTGAAGAACCTATTCTGACATCATAATCACCCAAAGCCCACAGTTTATATTGGGGTTCACTGGATGTTGTATATGCTATGAGTTTGGACAAATGTATATTGACATGTATTCACCGTTATACTATTCAGAATCATTTCACTGCCCCCAAAATCCTGTGTTCTGGCAAGACTCCATTTATTTATTTTTATTTATTTATTTTTTGAGACTCCATTTAAAAGGGTGATACGAGAGGAAAAGAAAAAAAGCGTGCAGCCCAGAGGCTTGACCAAACTCCAAGTTTGTTCCCAAGTTCAGGGCTCCCAGCCGACCGGTCTCTCTAAGTCCAGCCAAGGGAAGGTTGCTCCTCCCCCTCCTTTAATTGTCAAGCAAATGGCTTTCCTGTTGACACCGGAATATTGTGAAACGGCAGGAAGAGGCCAAGCCACCTCTTTCCCGGCTTCCTATCCCATTTATTTATTTTATACACGTTTGTTTTGGTCGGGCGGGCGGTTCCAGCGTGTGGCTGTGGGGCGGCCCCAGCGGCGGTAACCCCTCCCCGAGGAGGCGAGGCCTGGCCACAACCCGCCCCATCCCGGCTCCAACTCGGCGGGGCGGGGCGGGGCGGGGCGGGGAAGGGAAGGAGGAAGGGGGAAGAGGGTGGGAGACGGCAAGCTGGGAGAAGGAGGCCGCTGGTGCGCCGCGAGGAGGCGGGGAAACCGGCCCGGCCCGAGCCAGGCCGTTCCCCCGCGGGCTGCAGGTGGAGTCCGCAGAGGTAGCCGCCGCCGCCGCCGCCTCCCCCGGGCCCGAGGGCGCTGGCGTGGAGCGCCGGTGCGTGCGGACCCGGCGCCAAGGCCCACGGCTCGCCCGTCGTTCCGGGGCTGCGCCTCCGCGCCTCGTCCATGGCTGAGGGCCGGCGGCGGGAGGACGAGGAGGAAGAGCTGCGCGAGCGCCGCGAGTTCGGGGGCCAGCGCCGCGCCCGGGGCCGTGCGCTGTCGGGCCACCCGGCCGCAGGTGAGGGGCGCGGGGAGCGCGAGGGGGTCCGGGGGAGGAGGGGACCGAGGGCTGGGAGCCCCGGGGCCGCGCAGATCCTGCCCCGGACGGCGGCGGCTCCCTCACCCGCCCGGCTGGGACCGGCATCTTTCACTCTGCGCGGGGAGACGCAGGGAGGGTGGCTTTTCCATCCTCATCCTCACTTTCGGGCCGAGGCCCCAGGAAATTCAAACTGGTCTCTACCTGTCGTGGAGCCGAAACGACAGATGTTTCGTACGCACTAAATCCAGGGGCTGCTGGCTTGAACTTGGGGCCCGGGTGATTACTTATCTCCAGATGAGTCAGAGGCCGGTACACAGTTCTCTGGGTCTGGCAGCTCCGGGGACGACCCCTCCCGATGGGTTTGCCTGCGCGGCCGCTACCAGGTCAAACCACGTGCTGATCAAGTCTGGTTTCGTGTAGCCTGAACTTCGGACCTTTGATTCTGCCCAACCCCCCACCGCCCGAGCTCACCAGTTATCTATAGCACTTGCTTTAGAGTTATTTTGTGAGCCCCCCCAGTCCAGGATATAGCATGCCAAAAGGCAGTTCATTTGGACCGAGACTCATTTCTGGGTCTGTAGTTACTTTCATGGTCTTGTGTTTTTGGGTGCACAAAGGCGGCTCGGATCAATAGTTTGGAACTTAAGTGGAAGAGTAAGTGTAGATCCACACCCCTTCTCTGTTCCTGGGGCAACTTTTCAGTCAAACATAATGGAGAGTAAATTCTTTGGCCTTTGGTTCCAACTGGATTAGCCACGTATCTGCAAACTGGAGGCAAGAACAAACTTAGGGAGATGACAACAGGAGGGAGATAGAGAAGTGAGAAAGATTTAGATGAGAACGAGTCATTAAAGCCTCTTGAGAAAATGGACCATCGTAAACATTCCATCAAGTCATGGAGAAGCTTTTCTATGTGGCCTCCTTAACCTGAGGGAAAGTTGGAGAATTAAGATAACAGGTCTGTGGGGAACCAGTGAGGGATAGAAAATGGGATGAAAGGAAAGAATTTAGTGGAACATAAAGAAATAGTCAATTTGATGCCCTTGATAGGATCTTGGAACCTTAAAAATAATTCTTGATGCCCATTACTAGGACTTTGCATCACAGTAAGGCATTTGACTTTCTGCATGAACACCAGTCGTTTTGAAAGTAATTGATAGTTTTGTTCAGTATAAGCCAGACTAAAGAAATCACGGGCAGTTGCTGGATATGAATTAATATTTCTTGCAAGAATACAATGAAAAAACTTTACAAAGATGTACCTCCATTGATTTGCTGATTTAAACAGTGTAGGGTGCCTTGGATTCCTATTACCTTCAGCAAACAGCTTCACTTTCTCTTACAATGGACTGTAGTGTGGAGAGTATTGGAGGTCAGATTAGATATGATCCAGATACATGTTCATCATTTAGTTGCAGTATGTATGTTTATTCCAAGGCTGGCAGAAGCTTTTCTAGATTCTATGATAATACTTTGCTGGTTGTGTACGTTTTCCCTCAGAAATTGCTGTTTGCAGTCTAACCATGTAATATGCCCTGTTTCCATTAAGGGGTGAAGGACAGAAATATTATGAAGTGGGCAGAGGGTTAAACTTGCAACAATTGGTCTTCTTTCTTTTGGGATACATTGTTTAATAGTCCACATTTCTTTACAAGCTGTGCTCCTCTTTCCACTCATTAGTCCACGCGTTTTTCAGACACCGTCGCATTCCTTACCAAGCTTGGGCGTTTGTTCATTCTGTTTGTGCTAGATGTTGTTCTCCGTCCAAGTGAGAGTGTGAGCTGACCCAGAAGCTTAGTGTTTCTTCTGCTTATCGTCTGTCTTTCTAATCTTTACCTCTCCGGTTCTTGTTGCTTCCTTCTTCCCCCTCCGTTTTACAATCTAGATTTTCTTTTTCTTTGATCTCACATAACTTGACACCATACATTTGGGGTTTATGGACTGAGGGAGTCTGTGAACTCCTTCTCTTCCTGCTAAATGTAGGTGTGGTTGTGAAGGTGTGTTTATTTATTTTTACAATATACATTCAGAAGAGTGTATAAAGCCTGTAAATTATCAAGCGAAACTCTTGTAACCTGTGTCCAAATCAAGAAATAGAATATTGTCGGGGCGCCTGGGTGGCTCAGTCGTTGAGCGTCTGCCTCCGGCTCAGGTCATTTTCCCGGGGTCCTGGGATCGAGCCCCTCATTGGGCTCCCTGCTCCACGGGAAGCCTGCTTCTCCCTCTCCCACTCCCCCTGCTTGTGTTCCCTCTCTCACTGTCTCTCTGTCAAATAAATAAATAAAATCTTAAAAAAAAAAAAAAAGAATATTGTCAGTTCCCTAGAAGCAGACTCTGGTCCCTCCTAGTCATGGCCTCTTCTTTCCCCTTGAGGGAACTACTATTTTTTTTTTTGTGAGTATTAATTTCCTTGCTTTTCTGTACAGTCTTCCCTGTATGCGTATGCATCCCTATACAGTATTATTTAGTTTACCTATTTTAAAGCTTCATGTAAGTGGAACCATCCTGTCTGTATTCTTTAGTGTTATGCTTTTTTCACTCAATATTGTTTGTAAGATTTATCCATACTGTTATATGCAGCTATAGTTTGTTTTCATTGCATAAATATATCACCCTTTTTGGCTATCATTTTTTTAATATTTGTTGGAGTTCTTACACAGGAATCTGAACTTTTGTTGGTTGCATGTGCTGCAAATATCTTCTTCCACTTGGGCTTATTTTTTAAAATTTTCTTTATGGTTTCTTTTGAAGTGGAAATACTTAATTTCAATGTAGGTGTGTTTATGAATCTTTCTTTGGAGTTAGGGACTCTCTTCCCCTTGCTGTGCCCCTTGGTTAAGAATGCTTTCCCTATACCAAGGTCATGAAGATATTCTCCTCATCTCCTGTATTTCCTAAAAGTTTTGTAGCTTTCTTTGGGGAGAGATACCGTAACTTTCATCAGACCCTCAGATGGGTCTGAGACCCTCTTGCTCACCTTCAACATTTTTATATTGTTTCCCCAAAGGGCAGGGAATACACAATTCTGGGACCTCCCCCTAATCACCAGGAAGAGTGGTAGGCATTAACAGGGTTTAATTAATATTAAATAAATTTATTCTTTCCATATATTGATGACTTTATGGTAAACTCTGGAAGGACTGCTGTAACTTCTTTCATGTGTTCTGAGTAAAATAAGTAATATTGTCAGTATGAGGGCACAGAATAAAATTCATGTTCACCATGAATCAGATGTTTCTTATCCCCTGTGAGGTCAGTATTATTTTCTCCATTTTATAATTGTAAAGATTCAGGCTCAGAAATATTTAAGCAACTTGCGGAGGATCCATCAGCTAGTAAATGCTAGAATGTGGACTTGAATCCATGTCTTTTTGACCTGAAAGTCCATGTTTTTCCAAGCTGTCCCACTGGCTGCTAATAAAAGTCAGTTGCTATTAATGCTCCACACGTTTATACTTGTATGTTGCTTGTTATATTTTACAAATACTTTACATTTATTTGGTGCTTTTCTGCTGAGGAAGGGCTTTCACAGCCTCATTTAACTTGATTCTTTCAAATAACCTGAGAGGGAAGAGGGTATGTTTTGTTATTCCCATTTTTTTTTTTAAGATTTTATTTATTTGACAGAGAGAGACACAGCGAGAGAGGGAACAAGCAGGGAGAGGGGGAGAGGGAGAAGCAGGCTACCTGCTGAGCCGGGAGCCCAATGTGGGGCTCGATCCCAGGACCCTGGGACCATGACCTGAGCTGAAGGCAGACGCTTAACGACTGAGCCACCCAGGTGCCCCAGTTATTCCCGTTTTATTTTATTTATTTATTTATTAAGGTTTTTTATTTATTTGACAGAGAGAGCATAAGCAGAGGGAGAGGGAGGGAGAAGCAGGTTCCCTGCTGAGAAAGGAGCCTGATGTGGGACTCCATCCCAGGACCCTGGGATCATGACCCGGGCTGAAGGCAGCTGCTTAACTGCCTGAGCCACCCAGGCGTCCCCAGTTATTCCCATTTTAAAGACATACATTGAGGGACACCTGGGTGGCTCAGTTGGGTAAGCGTCTGCCTTCGTCTCAGGTCATGATCTCAGGGTCCTGGGATCAAGCCCCGCGTCGGGCTCCCTGCTCAGTGGAGAGCCTGCTTCTCCCTCTCCTCCCTCCCACCCCATGCTCTTGCTCACTCTATCTCAAATAAATAAATAAAATCTTTTAAAAAAATTAAGACAAGTAAATTGAAACTCAGAAATGTTAGAAGACTTAGTCTAAAATAATACAGGTAATAGGTACAGCTGCACCTCAGTTACCTCTGTTGTGTGTTTCATCAACTATAGTTTTTTTGTGTTGATACATGGGACATACCAGGTCGTATGGCCCAGTTTGTAGTTGTCTAAAAAGTTGAAACAACTTACTGAATTGCTGTATGAGTTGTGGTAATTTGGGGGTGGACTCTTTTGGGTTTTCCACATAAAGTATCATGTCGTCTGCGAAAAGAGACTTGTGTACTTCTTAATCCCCATCGCCTATTTCACCCATCCCCCTTCCATTTCCCCTCTGGTGACCACCAGTTTGTTCACTATTTTTTTGTTGTTCTCTATATCTAAGAGTCTCTTTTTTGTCTCTCTTCTTTGTTCACTTGTTTTTAAATTCCACACATGAGTGAAATCATATGGCATTTGTCTTTCTCTGACTGATTTCACTTAGCATTATAATCTCTAGCTCCATCCATATCATTGCAAATGGCAAGATTTCATTCTTTTTGATGACTGAATAATATTCCGTTGTATGTATATATCACATCTTCATTCATCATTGGTGGACAGTTGGGCTCCTTCCATATCTTGGCTATTGTAAATAATGCTGCGATAAACAGTAGGGTGCATGCATTCCTTTGAATTAGTGTTCTAGTATCCTTTGGGTAAATACCCAGTAGTGGAATTACTGAGTCATATGGTAATAATATTTTTAATTTTTTAAGGAACCTCCTTACTGTTTTCCACGGTGGCTGCTCCAGTTTGCATTCCCACCAACAGTGCACGAGGGTTCCTTTTTCTCCACATCCTTACCAACACTTGTTTCTTGTGTTGTTGAGTTTAGACATTCTGACAGGTGTGAGGTGATAATCTCATTGTGATTTAGTTATGCATTTCCCTGATATTTAGTGATGTTGAGCATCTTTTCATATGTCTGTTGGCCATCTGTAGGTCTTCTTTGGAAATATGTTTATTCATGTCTTCTGCCCATTTTTAATTGGATGATTTTTGTTTTTTTGGTGTTGAGTTGTAGGAGTTCTTTATATATTTTGGATACTACTTTATTGGATAGGTTATTTGCAAGTATCTTTTCCCATTCAGTAGGTTGCCTTTTAGTTTTGTTGATTGTTTCTTTGCTGTGCAGAAGCTTTTTATTTTGATGTAGTCACAGTAGTTTTTTGGGGGTGCTTTTTGTTTGTTTTTTTGTGGGTTTATTTGCTTTTGTTTCCCTTACCCCAGGAGACATATCTAGAAAATTGATGCTGTGGCCAATGTCAGAGAAATTACTGCCTGTGCTCTCTTCTAGGATTTTTATGGTTTCAGTTCTTATTAGGTCTTTAATCCATTTTGAGTTTATTTTTTGTCTATAGTGTAAGAAAATGGTCCAGTTTCACTTTTTTGCATATAGCTGTCCAGTTTCCCCAGCACTATTTGTTGAAGAGACTCTCTTTTTCCCACTGCATATTCTTGCCTCCTTTGTTGTAGATTAATTCACCATTTAATTGTGGGTTTATATCTGAGCTCTCTGTTCTATTCCATTGAACTGTGTCTTTTTTTGTGCCAGTACCATACTGTTTTGATTACTGCAGCTTTGGTAGTATATCTTGAAATCTGGGATTGTGATAGCTCCAGTTTTGTTCTTTATCTAAGCTTGCTTTGGCTATTCGGGCTCTTTTGTGGTTCTATACAAATTTTAGGATCATTTGTTCTAGTTCTGTGAAAAATGCTCTTGGTATTTTGATAGGCATCACATTAAATCTGTAGATTGCTTTGGGTAATATGGACTTTTTTTTTTTTTTAAAGATTTATTTACTTGAGAGAGAGAGAGAGTGTGAGAGCCTGTAATCACGAGGGGCCACGCAGAGGGAGAGAGAGAATCCCAAGCAGACTGGAGCCTGCTGCAGGGCTGGATCACAACCCTGAGATCATGACCTGAACCAAAATCAGGAGTTGGACACTTAACTGACTGAGCCACACAGATGCCCCTTATATGGACATTTTAACAGTATTTGTTCTTCCAGTCCATGAGAATGGAATATCTTTTCATTTGTTTGTGTCATCTTCAATTTCTTTCACCAGTGTTTTATAGTTCTCAGAGGACAAGTCTTTTACCTCTTTCATTAAATTTTTACCTAGATACTTTATTATTTTTGGAGTAATTGTAAATTGAATTGTTTTCTTAATTTCTCTTTCTGCTACTTCATTATTAGTGTATAGAAATACAACAGATTCCTGTATATTGATTTTATATCCTGCGACCTTACTGAATTCATTTATCAGTTCTAGTAGTTTTTTGGTGGAGTCTTTAGGGTTTTCTATATATAGTATCATGTCATGTGCAAATAGTGAAAGTTTTATTTCTTCCTTACCAATTTGGATGCCTTTTATTTCTTTTTGTTGTCTGACTGCTGTGGATAGGACTTCCAGTATTAGGTTGAATAAAAGTGGTGAGAGTGGGCATCCTTGCCTTGTTCCTATTCTTAGGGGAAAAGCTCTTGTTTTTTTCCCCAGTATGTTATCTGTGGGTTTTTCATATATGGCCTTTATTATGTTGAGGTATGTTCCCTCTAAACCTACTTTGTTGAGGGCTTTTATCATGAATGGGTATTGTACTTTGTCAAATGCTTTTTCTGCATTAGTTGAAATGATTATATGGTTTTTATCCTTTCTCTTGTGGATGTGATGTATCATTTTGATTGATTTGTGAATATTGAACCATCCTTGCATCCTGGGAATAAATCCCATTTGGTCATAGTGAATGATATTTTTTAATGTATTGTGGATTTGGTTTGCTAGTATTTTGCTGAGGATTTTTGCATCTAGGTTCATCAGAGATATTGGCCTATAGTTTTTTTTTTTTTTTTTGTAGTAGTCTTGATCTGATTTTGGTATCAGGGTAATGCTGGCCTCATAGAATGAATTTGGAGGCTTTCCTTCCTCTTCTTTTTTTTTTTTTTTTTTTAAAGATTTTATTTATTTATTTGACAGAGAGAGACACAGCGAGAGAGGGAACATAAGCAGGGGGAGTGGGAGAGGGAGAAGCAGGCTTCCCGCAGAGCAGGGAGCCCGATGCGGGGCTCGATCCCAGGACCCTGGGATCATGACCTGAGCCGAAGGCAGACACTTGATGACTGAGCCACCCAGGCGCCCTTTCCTTCCTCTTCTTCTTTTTTCTTTTTTGGAACCGTTTGAGAAGAATAGGTATTAATTCCTCTTTGAATGTTTGGTAGAATTCACCTGTGAAGCCATCTGGTCCTGGACTTTTGTTTGTTGGGGGTTTTTTGATTACTGATTCAGTTTCATTGCTGGTAATCAGTCTGTTCAAATCTTCTATTTCTTCCTCCTTCAGTTTTGGGAGGTTATATGTTTCTAGGAATTTATCCATGTCTTCTAGGCTTTAATGAAGATAAATAAGAATATAAAGTAGATATAAAGTAGATGAAGATAAATAAGAATATAAAGTAGTCCATGATGACTATCAAGGGGACTTTAGCAAGAGAACCAAACTGTCGTGGTTCATTTTTTCTCACTAACTGTGTGACTTGAACAAGTTACCTAAACTCTCTGGGCTTCCATTCCTTATTTGTAAAATGGGAATATTAATAAAGCCTATTGCATAGAATTTGAGGATTAAATGAGTTAGTATAGCTAATACCTTTAGAACATGGATAGGCACATAGTGAATATCTATAAAGTTATTAGTGTTTATTTATGTATACTTTTGTTGTTAAAATAGCTGACACTTAGCTGAATCCACATTTTTCTTCATTTGGGAGAAGTTATGGGGTTTCAGTTGGTGGAGAAGAAAGAGGTAAACCTGCATCTTCAGCATTTCATAATCTAATGTAGTTGCTTTGCTTTGGAGTTCATGCATCTTTTAGAAATACATCAATTTTACAAGACGCTCCCCCCCTCCAAAGACTGAGTGGAGTTCTTCATTTGGCATTCCTTGTCCCATACAGAATTTTAACATGTCTTATAGTGACCTTTACCTTTTATTCATCATTACAAATGAAAAGCTCATTCTTGCTTTTCATGTAGTTCAAAGTTAACCAGGGTGCATCTCTTCATTCTTCTTCTTTTTGTTAAATTTTGACACTATTCATTGGTGCTTCTAACTTCATTGGCACATTATATTCTGAGGGCAGTATACTCAGTTTTCCCTTAGATCATTTCAGCTTTGCATTCGGTGGTACTTTGAAATTAATCCTCTGAATACTTGGGTTTTAATCAAGTCTCTCTCAATTAGCTTTAGCCTCTAGCAATTTACAGCATCTCTCTGGGCCTTGGTTTTTGCTTTATTAGTTGAAAGGATGAGGCTTGCAACTTTACACTTGATGATTCTAGGAGATGAGAAGAAAAATAACTTCTGACTTAGTTTGTAGAAGTTTGCCAAAGTGTGAGGTAAGATCTTGGGCAGGTTTCTCTGGGCTCCTTCTGAAGTGCTGTATTGATGAGGGAGAAGCCAAAAGTGCAAAGCTCAAGAGACATTGCCTCACCTGGAGAGAGCAGTTACATTAGCTTAAGTTGTCTTGCAGCCTCAAGACAGGAGCTCCATTGATAAAGTGATGATCCACTTCAGCAATGGAATGAGATGTGTTCTAGGGAATTTATAGTAAGGAGGGTGAGGGTAGGCATGATGGGAATGTTATCAATTATGTACAAGATGAAAATATGTGTTTAGTAGCTTCAGAGCATAGAGAGGGGTTAAGGTTGGGGAGGAAGTGGATCTAGCCTGACACAAGGCAGGAAGCCTTCTTCTTTACAGGGAGGTAGAAATCAGTTCCTGTCTCTCATTAACTGTAGGCCTCATCTTTAGGAGCTCTAAGCTTGCCTTTGGGGTGGGAATGCGTGTATGGGGGGTCGTTGGGGGGTATAGGCTGTAGACCATCTTATCTTTTTTTTAAAGATTTATTTATTTGAGAGAGAGACACGCGTGAGCGAGAGAAAGTTGGGGGAAGCACAGAGGGAGAGGGAGAGAATCTCAAACAGACTCCACACTGAGCATGGAGCCCCATGCAGGGCTTCATCCCACAACCCTGAGATCATGACCTGAGCTGAAATCAAGAGCCTCAACTGACTGAGCCACCCAGGCGCCTCCCCCCCACCCTTAAATAAGCTTTGTTTTTAATTTTTTTAATTTTTAAATTTTAAAAAAGATTTATTTGTCAGAGAGAGAGAGAGAGAGAGGGAGGGGAGTGAGCACAAGCAGGGGGAGCAGCAGGCAGAGGGAGAAGCAGACCCCTGCTCCCTCCTACCCCCCATCCCCCGCCGAGCAGGGAGCCCTATGTGGGGCTCAATCCTAGGACCCTGGGATCATGACCTGAGCCAAAGGCAGACACTTAACTGACTGAGCCACCCAGGTGTCCCTAAACTTTGTTTTTTAGACTAATAGAAAAATTGTGATGATAGTACATAGAGTTCCCATATACTCACATCCAGTTTCCCCTATTATTTACATCTTAACCAAGGTTGGTATATTATTAACTAAAATCCATAATTTATTCAGATTTTCTTAGCATTTACCTAATTCTTTCTTGTTTTACAGGATCCCATCTAAAATACCATATTACATGTAGTTGTATCTCCTTAGGCTTCCCTTGGCTCTGATAGTTTCAAGGATTTTCCTTGTTTTTGATGGACTTGACAGTGTTGAGGGTTTATTGGTCAGATATTTTGTAGGATGTCACTCTTGGTATTTGTCTGATATGTTTTCTCATGTTTAGAGTGGAGCTGTGGATGTTTGGGAGACATGAATGCTTGCCACATTTTTACTGTATATTAAGTGTACATAATATTAGCATCATTTATTGCTGTTGAGGTTGACCTTGATCATTTAGCTGAGCTAGTATTTGTCAGGTTTCTCAACTTCAGGGTTACTCTACCCACCCCAAGCCTCTTTCCATCCTGTAGGAAGTGAAGGAAATCACTATGCACAGCCCACACATAAGGAGGAAGGAGTTATGCTCTAACTTCTTGAGGGCAGAGTATCTACATCATTTTTTTTGGAATCCCTCTGCATGGGAGATATCATTCTTTTTGTACTGTTTCCTTCATTTCTTGAGGCTCTCTAAACATACACATTGGGGTTGTCTTTAGACCCTGCCTTTGGAGGGGGGAATATAAGCTCAATTCCTGAACCCTAATTCTGCCTAGAGTATCCGATGTGTGCTGATGTCAGGCACATAATTTCATTTCATAATTAGAAAGGAAAGGCACAACATACATATGTCTGATTGAGGTGTCCTGTGATTAAAACTCATTCATACCAGAGTATCAGCAGGTACAAAGGAGTAATAGGAGTTGTGTTTCAATTTTGGATATGGAGAGGAAGTTAGAGTAGGAGAGGAATTTGGAAAAATGCTGGACTAGACTAATTAGATAATAATGAGTTAATATTTATCATGCAGTGGGTACCAGGTAGTATTGTAGTTGTTTTATATTTAGTCCTTGTGCCAATCCTATGACGTAGGTGTGACTATTTCCTTTTTACAGATGAGGAACATGAGGCCTAGAAGGGGTAGATATCTATTCACGGTCACACAGCTAGGAGGAAGTGACAGAGACTCCTAGTTAACTACCCAGTATTCATCCCCTTCTTCCTTATTGGTGGAACCCTATATTGCCACATGTGGCAATGTGCCCACCTACTTCTAACCAGCTTACTAATGAGATGCAAGTAAGAGTTGAGTGGGGCTTCTAGGAAAGTGCTTTAAAGAGGGGACTCGGGGATGCCTGGGTGGCTCGCTCGATGAAGTGTCTGCCTTTAGCTCAGGTCATGATCCCGGGGTCCTGGTATCGAACCCTGTGTCTGGCTCCCTGCCTAGTAGGGGGTCTGCTTCTCCTCTCCCTCTGCTCCTCCCCCCACTCGTGCTCTCTCTCAAATAAATAAATAAAATCTTTAAAAAAAAAAAAAAAGAGGGGACTCAGCTGCACAGCATATCCTTTTGCCCTTCCTTCCCTCTCCTACCTGGAATAAGGAGGTGTAGCTCCCAGCAGACATCCTGGCCATGAGGTCACCTTGGGGATGGAAGCCATGCACTGAGAATGGTGGAGCAGAAAAATGGATGGAATCTCACTTAGTTCCTAGTGATAACAGAGTTATCATATGAGGTTTTGATTGCCTGCCTCCTTTATTTGAGAAAACATAAACTATCTGGTTAAAGCCACTGTTAGGGGCACCTGGGTGGCTCAGTCAGTTAGGTGGGGTCTTGGTCCTTTAGCTTGGGTCGTGGTCCCGGGGTCCTGGGATCGAGCCCCGCATTGGGCTCCTTGCTCAGCGGGGAGCCTGCTTCTCTCTCTGCCTGCTGCTCCCCCCTGCTTGTGCTTTCTCTCTTTCTCTGACAAATGAATAAATAAAATCTTAAAGATAAATAAAATAAAAATAAATAAATGAAGCCACTGTTATCTTAGGCCTATACAATTAGCAGCGGAATGCAGTTCCTGACTGATACAAATTCTAATTTGATCTTATATTCTCTCCTTACCACCATGCTTAATGCATTTTGGAAACATGAGGTTACCTTAGGATACCTAGATTCTTGTTGCTGGTTTTTTTTTTTAAGATTTTATTTATTTATTTGACAGAGAGAGACACAGTGAGAGAGGGAACACAGGCAGTGGGAGTGGGAGAGGGAGAGAAGCAGGCTTCCCACTGAGCAGGGAGCCTGACTCAGGCTCGACCCCAGGACCCTGGGATCCTGACCTGAGCCGAAGGCAGACGCTTAACAACTGAGCCACCCAGGCGTCCCAGTTTTGTTCTTTATTATAATATGGGCGCTGAAAAATCACTTAGAGTAACCCCTCTCCCTTTGCATCTTTTGAAAGGGAATTATTCATTCTCAAACTACTTTATAAGTTTATTCTAGGAAAGGTGCTTGTGAACCTCCAAGTTCTCTTGTGTGATGTATAGTTCTTGAAGAGGGTCAGGGTCCTCCTAGGGCAAGTTGAAGGGTACTGAAAAGGAAACCTGTAGGATCTGAAAACAGTTTTCTGATGTTGTCATTTTGCTTATGGCCAGGTTAGAGTATTTCTCAGGGAATAAATAAATGGAAGCTGTGACGGGAGGTAATTTTGTCCCTCCTGTGCTGCATATGAGCAGGTTAACAGTTGCATTGCTGATGAGCCCTACAATGCGTGCCAGGCTTATTGCTTAGGATTCAGAGTTCATTTGTGTTCGAGATGGCTGCCTTAATTGTACTGAGCATTGTTTCCTGAAGATACATTAATCAAGGAATCACTATACTGGAAGATAACTAAATGCTTTTTCTCTGAGAGCTGGCCAAGAACAAGGGGCGCAGAAGACAAGGTTTACATATAACGTGGAGAATTAGTTTTTCTAGCAATAAAAATGGTCATTTCCAAATAGTCCTTTGAAGCTAGTACAGAGATGTTCACAAAAAAAACTGGAAGGCCCCAGCATGGGGCCATTCATGCAAATGATCCCTTCTTGTCACTACAGCCCTTATTTCTCCACAGGGACGCCCCCTCAGCACACACTAGCTCAGTGGAGGTAACTGGAGCTCTGGGATTATAAAGTACAGTTGTGTTACTCAGTTGAGATGTTAACTCTTGCCAGTGGAGGGTGTGGTTTGTAAGTAGAATTCATTTGGAGTAAGATTGTCATTTGAAGATTACTATTAATTAGATAATGTGAAATGCCTAATATCAGAAACATTTTACCTCTTAAACTGTTCTATTCCTATTTCTTCTTAGAACATTTCTTGCGATATTAAACTTTATAACATGGCGTGTGGTATTTTTCACAGTTCTGTAGCAATGGGTGCTCTAAACAGTGCTTCTCAAACTTTAATATGCCTACAAATCACCTGGAGATCTTATAAAAATGTGATCCCTAATTTAATAGGTTTGGGGTGGAGCCTGAGATTCTGCATTTCTTTTTTTTTTTTTTTAAAGATTTTATTTATTTATTTGAGAGAGAGAGAATGAGAGACAGAGAGCATGAGAGGGAGGAGGGTCAGAGGGAGAAGCAGACTCCCTGCTGAACAGGGAGCCCAATGCGGGACTCGATCCCGGGACTCCAGGATCCTGACCTGAGCCGAAGGCAGTCGCTTAACCAACTGAGCCACCCAGGCGCCCGAGATTCTGCATTTCTAACAAGCTCCAGGTGATGCTGCTGCTTCTGGTCCCTGGACCACATTTTGTGTAACAATGCCTGCACCTAGTGCCTCCACTCCTCAGTGCCTCCACTCCTCAGTGCCAAGGTTCTCAACACTGGCTAGGCATCAGACTCAGGTGCAGCTTTAAAAAGAGACTATGCTCCTGATCCCATTTTCAGATTTCCTGATTTATAACTTCTGGAATAGTTGCTGGGGAGCTAGACTTTTGAACTTCCTCCGTGTGGGGTGAGATTCACTGGTTTAGTGTCCTGTTTAAAAATGTGATGTTGAGTGGTTTCAGTGTGATTTCTTGTAATTTGAACTGTTTATGTTTTTCCATCATAAGTAATTCATATTATGATGTGATGTGATTGTGATGACTTGTAGTCAAACAGAATCCACCATGCATTTTATTTTATTTTTTATTAAAGTTTTTTTTTTTTTTAAAGATTTTATTTATTTATTTGAGAGAGAATGAGAGAGAGAGAGCATGAGGGGGGGAGGGTCAGAGGGAGAAGCAGACTCCCCGCCGAGCAGGGAGCCCGATGTGGGACTCGATCCCGGGACTCCGGGATCATGACCTGAGCCGAAGGCAGTTGCTTAACCAACTGAGCCACCCAGGCGCCCCTTTTTTTTCATTTTTATAGCCTCATAACTCAAACAGTGACTGGCACTTACCGTCACTACATATCTGCCAAATAGAATAGAATTGAACTTTTAAGAAATGATTTAATGTTACCTTATTTTTGTTTTATTTTGACCCAAATCCTTATGTACACCATGATGGAAAGGAAATTCCTACTTTGTTCATGGATTGCCCTGTTGAGAAGAAAGGATATGCTCTGACACCAAGAAACTTCACAGTTTTCCTATTTCCTTTTTAGTCTTAAGAGCTTTAGATGTTTGGGGCACCTGGGTGGCTCAGTTAAGCATCTGCCTTCAGCTCCGGTCATGATCCCAGGGTACTGGGATCAAGCCCTGGCATTGGGCTTCCTGCTCAGCGCCTGCTTCTCCCTCTGCATCTGCCCCCCCCCCCCCCCCGCTCTCTCTCGCTCTCTCAAATAAATAAAATCTTCAGGAAAAAAAAAACAAGGTTTAGATGTTTGCCACTTGGTGTCATCAGTACAGCTGGTGCTGGGCTTTGGTCTGAAAGGGCAGCAAATGGATGTCAAGTCCAGAGCTGGGATTCCTTCCTCACAGCCTACCTTCGGGGTCTTCTTGGCCTCGGGGTTGGTAAAGCAGCTCCGCGGGGCCTTGAACTCGCGGGCACCTCAGCCCGCCCGCAGCGCAGCGCGGCCACCACAGACGGTTGTGGGTTCTCGCGGCGAGCGGCTCCTCCCCGCCCGGGGCGCCGCCATCTTGGGTCCCCATTGAACCCGCTTTCAAAGTACAAGCGTAGATTTTGGATACTTGGCCACGGAAAGGAGGCTAATTTTCAGGTAAGGAGAGCGACGCTGGGAAGATAAGAGTCCCCGTTATTGCAGCCGGTGCTGCTGCTTAAAGGCCCCAGGCCCCTGAGGAAGGCATGACCAGCTGGGCAAGTGATAGGGCGTCATGTAGGGCGTCAAAGCAAGCAGCAAGTTCAACGCTGCGGACTTCACCTGACTTGGGGAAAGGAGGTTGCCGTTTGACAGCCGCTCCGGAAGAGGGGCAGTGATACTGAACATTTAGTACTAAGTCTTAATTATAGCATTTGCTGTTAGTGTACGATAGTACTTAACATAGTACTTGGAACTAACCTTTCAGTAGCTCCTTGAGCAGAAGGATTTTGTAAACTTTTGTTGGCTGAGAAGAGAGGAAGCACTGAAATAAAAGCATTTATTTGAAAGGGTCTTAGAATTGCAGTTCAAGGGAGCACAGATTCGGGTAGCAGCTCAACACTGAGGTGTAAGAGTCAGGGGTCTCTATTAGCAGTTTGGGGACATATTGGGAAACTTAAGTTTTCCAAAAATGATGATTGGAAGGCAATAATTACATTTTACAATTAATTAGTTTTCTGAGTACATACAATTAATTAGTATTCTGAGTACAGTTATTAGGAAAATATTGTCTGCAGCGTCCAATTTTTTTTATCAAGAATATAGATATTGGGGTGCCTGGGTGGTTGAGTCGTTCAGCGTCTGCCTTCGGCTCAGGTCATGATCCCAGACTCTGGGATCGAGCCCCACATCGGGCTCCCTGCTCAGCGGGGAGTCTGCTTCTCCCTCTCCCACTCCCCCTGCTTGTGTTCCTCCCTTTCTGTCTCTCTCTGTCAAATAAATACATAAAAATCTTAAAAAAAAAAAAAAAAAAGAATATAGGTCTAACAGTCTTGTGTTTGGTCATATGCTTTTGCCCAGTTCAATAGTCCAGAGTAGTTACTGTTTCAAAAAACAGGATGAAGTTTTAGTCCCTAAAATAGAGTGGCTCATGTTCAGAGGTTTTACACAGGTTCACACTTCGCAGAAGGTAATTTGGTGCTAATCACTTAATAGGTTTCCAAAGAATGTTTAATGATAATGAGGAATTATGGGTTTTAATTCCAATATTCTTTACTTCTTTGCTCATTTAATTGAAAACTAAATTTCTTACTCTGGTAGTAGGTTTTTAAAAAGTTATCAACTTTTTGGCATGTTTGAACAAAATATTTTATTTATCAATCACTTGTTTAGTGCTTAATATATGTCAAGAACTCATGTAGGGGCGCCTGGGTGGCTCAGTTGGTTAAGCGACTGCCTTGGCTCAGGTCATGATCCTGGAGTCCCGGGATCGAGTCCCGCATCGGGCTCCCTGCTCAGCCGGGGGTCTGCTTCTCCCTCTGACCCTCTTCCCTCTTGTGCTGTCTCTCATTCTCTCTCTCAAATAAATACATTAAATCTTTAAAAAAAAAAAAAAAGAACTCATGTAATCCCCCTTAATAACATAAAGTCAGATTCTGTTTTTCAGATGAGAAAATTGAGGCAAAGAGAAATTAAGTGGAGCTGAGATTTGAACCCCTGCAGTCCTTTTTCTCCTTTAATTTAAAAATTTATATACAGGGGTGCCTGGGTGGCTCAGTCGATTAAAAGTCTACTTTCAGATCAGCTCATATTCCCAGGGTCCTGGGGTCCAGCCTCCAGTTGGTCGTGTCCCTCTCCCTGCTGAGCAGGGAGTCTCCTTCTCACTCAGCTCCTCCCTCTGCTCGTGGTCTCTCTGGCGTGTGTGCTCTCTCAAACAAATAAAATCTTTAAAAAAAAAAAAATTTATATACAATAAAATTGACTTTTTTTTTTGGTACTTCTATGACTTTGAATACATGTATAGATTCATGTGACTACCACCATTGTCAGGATACAAAATGCTTTCATCACCTTGAAATTCCTGTGCTGTCCCTTAGAGTCAAACCTTCCCTACACCCTTAGCCCCTGGCAACCACTGATCTATTATTCTCTGTCTCTGTAGCTTTAACTTTTCCAGAATATGGTATAAATGGAACCGTAATGAATCTGACCTTTGAGACTGACTTCCTTCACCCAACACAATGTTGTGGAGATTCATTTGTATTGTTATATTGTACCAATAGTTTGTTCCGTTTTACTGCTGAGAATTCTGTGAATGTACCACAGTTTATCCATTTACCTGATGAAGGGTATTTAGGTTGTTTTCAGTTTTTGGAGATTATGAATAAGCTGCTGTAGATATTCATACATAGTTTTTTTGTGTAAATGTTTTTATTTCTCTAAAAGTACCTAGATACCAGTTTGTTGCATCATATGGTAAATGTATGTTTTAACTTTATAAGAAACTGCCAAACTATTTTCCAGAGTGGTGCTATACCAGTTTGTATTATTGCCGTATGTATGAGAATTACATTTGTTCCACATCCTCATCAGCACTTGGTATTGGCCGGTTTTTCTTACTTGTTTTTGCTGTTCTGGTAGACGTATAGTCATATTTCATTGTGGCTTTAATGTGCATTTCCTTAATGGATAATGATGTTGAGCATCTTTTCATGTGGTTAATTGATATCCATATATTGTCTTTGCACATTTTAAAATTAGGTTGGTTGTTTGCCTATTGTGGAGTTAAGAGTTCTTCATATATTTTGCATTCCAATCTTTTGCTGGATATGAGATTTAAAGATAGTTCTTCTAGTCTGCAGCTAAGTTTTTCATTCTATTAGCAGTATCTTTAGCTCTTTGAACATCTTGAAAATAGCTAATTTAAAGTGTCTTTTAAGTCCAGTGTCTGTGCTTCCACAGGAACCATTTATATTGTCTCCCTCCTCCCCCCGCCACGTGGGCTATTTTGTTTCTTTGCATTCCTTGTAATTTTTTGTTGAAAACTGGACATTTTGAATATTACAGTGTAGCAATTCTGGAAATCAGATTGTTCTCCCACCCCAAGGTTTATTATTACTGCTACTTTGGGTATCGTTTGTTTAGTGACTTTTCTTTTTTTTTTTTTCTTTTTAAAGATTTTATTTATTTATTAGAGAGAGAGAGAGTGAGCATGAGAGGGGGGAGCGGGAGAGGGAGAAGCAGACTCCCCGCTGAGCAGGGAGCCCGATGCGGGACTCCAGGATCATGACCTGAGCTGAAGGCAGCTCAGCAAGGCAACTGAGCCACCCAGGCGCCCTGTTCAGTGACTTTTCTGAACTCATTTTGTAAAGTATGTGTTCTTTGTGATGTGTGGCACTGAAGTCTTAGTTTCATTACCTTAGTGGTCAGTTAGTGATTGGATAGTTTTCCTTAAATGTCTAGAGGCCCCCCTGCCATCTCCTAGTCTTTGCAGTGGGCTCTGTGTGCATATCACAGCACACCTTCAAGGCCCAGCCGGGCAGTGTACAAGTTTGTTTAGCCTTCACTTCCTGCTTGTGCAGAGCCTGAAGATCTGCCAGAGATGAGAGTTGAGGGCCTTCTCAGATCTTTTCTGAGCATGCGCCCACCCTGGGAATGCCCATGGCTTTCTAGATTCCCCGGGAATGTGCAGGAGCTTTTCAAAGTCCTTATTCCCTAAAGCATTTTATTCTCCAGTCTTTCCTCCCAATGTCTGGTTAGTCTATTATATAGTTTCCCCCAACTGTTATCCATTGTCTCATGCAGCAGCAACTGATGTGTTTATTCGCCTGTAAATATTTTAAAGAAACTTCATCCAGCTAGACACTTTTTAGCACTTGGAGGGTTCTGAGTTAAGCAAGATAAAGGCAAGTCTTTTGTGCTGGTCTTTCAAGGCACCCATTTTACAGTTGACCTGTAAAAAGCACAGGTGTGAACTGTGTGGGTCCACTTATACACAGATTTTTTTTTTTGATCAGTGTAGTACTATAAATATTTTCTCAATAACATTCTTTAGCTTACTTTATTGTAAGAATACAGTATATAATACATGTAATGTATGTGTTAATGGACTATGTTATCAGTAAGGCTTCTAGTCAACGGTAAGCTTTTTGTAGTTAAGTTTTGGGGGAGTCAAAAGTTCTGTGTGGATTTTCAACTGCATGGAGGGTCGGCATCCTTAACCTCCCCCTACGTTGTTCAAGGGTCCACTGTATTACAATTTGTGCATGAGGTCTGTTCTACTCTTTTTTTTTTTTTTTGTCCTTCTTTTGATACTGGTACTAAGAAGGCAAGCTATTTTCAAGGCTACCACTGAGCTGGAGAATGGGGGATGGAATCAGGGTAAGTTAAAATGTTATAAAGCTTATTACTTTAACCAAAATTCAGATTGTTTTTAAGTGTTTCACTGGACTTAGGTGCAATAAGAGGTTGTTGCAAGCTGTTGGTTAGTTTCCAGAGTTCCAGAAAAGTTGGTTCTGCCAGTTTCTACCAGTTTTTTTTTTTTTTTAAATTGATTTTACATAGGACAGACTTTTGGAACTCCTTACTCTGCCATTTTCACTGATGTTACTCAAGTATGGATTTTAAAAAAATCTGATTGTCTTTTTATGAGCAAGTTAGCCCAGGTTTTCCCAATTAATACCAAAAGAGAAGGTGTGGATATTCTTATTCATTCTGAAGTGTTTGTGTATTGTACAGTAGCATTATCAGAGTATTTTAGGAGTCTTGCTCATTGGGTTACAGTGCTGGGGTCAAGACCCTCCATTTAAACCCTGTGTAGGCAGCATGCTTTTCTCAATTCCAGGCCATAGACAATCCTTAATCTCTCTGTTGCTTTTTTTTTTTTTAAAAACATGATTGCTAAGGAATATCTGGCCAGGGGAACTCCATATTCCTCTTGTTGTTAAAAGAGAAAGTAGCTTTTTTTTTTTTAATTTATTAGAGCGAGAGAGAGACACACACGCACAGAGCACAAGCAGAGGGAGGGGCAGGCTGAGCAAGGAGACTGATGTAGGACTCAATCCCAGGACCCCGGGATTGTGACCTGAGCCGAAAGCTGATTCTTAACAGACTGAGCCACCCAGGCATCCCAAGAGAAAGTAGCTTTATTGCACTGTTGGCACTGTTGTGATTGATATAAATCAGTCATGTGTTAACACTCTGGGGAGTGGAATTGATGAGGGCGTAGTGTGTGTCACTTTATATATTTCTGTATTGTTTGAGTTTCCTCCATTGAATATTACTTGAAGAAACAAATTTAAAATACCATGTGAAATAATTGCCTACTGGTCTACTGTATTTGTAGCTCATATTATGCTCTTTAAAAAAATAGCCTCAAAAGAGTTATTGCAGGGGCGCCTGGGTGGCTCAGTAGTTTAGCGTCTGCCTTCAACTCAGGTCATGATCCCAGGGTCCTGGGATCAAGCCCCACATCGGACTCCTTGCTCAGCGGGAAGCCTGCTCCTCCCTCTCCCACTCCCCCTTCTTGTGTTCCCTCTATTGATGTGTCTCTCTCTGTCAAATAAGTAAATAAAATCTTTTTTTTTATAGTTTTTTTTTTTTTTTTTTTTTAATTTGAGA
>NC_138370.1:64576536-64605011 GCF_054177405.1 Leptonychotes weddellii
CATAGCAAATGCTGTCCTGTTGATAAAAGAAATGATAAAGTTGAGGACACGATAATAGAGGGAGGTATATAATTGTGTTTCCAGTGAAGATCATTTTTCAGGCATTGGGTAATTTATCATTTGTTCACCTATTCAATCTTACGATATTCACTTGTTTATATGAAAGCCATAATAACTTGAAAAGCAAATCCGCATTTATAACCAAACTGTTGAAAGCTATTTAATATAATCAAAACCTACCCTTAGCATTCTCTGCCTTATACTTTCCTGTATATCTCATCTCCATCTTGTGACCCAACAGAACCTTTTGTAGAGGACTAAATTCAGGAGACTGCATTCTAATGCTCAAATTGCAACTAGCCGATTGTATGACCTTGATTTAATCTCTCTGGGTCTCAGATTCATCATTGACAGTATAAAGGATTTAGGCCAGTGATCTGGAAACTAAATTCCTATGGGCCAAATCTGACTCACTGTTTCTGTAAATAAAGTTTTATTGCAACACAGCCGTGCTTATTCATTTACATATTGTCTGTGGCTGCTTTTGTGCTGTATCTGCAGAGTTGAGTAGTTCTGACGGTCATGTGGCCCGCGAGCCTAAAATATTTGCTGTCTAGCCCTTTATGGAAAAAGTTTGCTGTAACCGAGTAACAAGTTTCCTTCCAGTTTAGTTTTGGGATACTTGGGCCAACTTTTTTTTTTTTAACCATAGGATTGCTTCTTAGTAGATCAACAGAAAAATTCAACTGGAAGAGGGGAAACAAACAAATCATATATTGTTATTTGTTAGACACCTATGTCTATCATAAATCCGTCATACCTTGTTGTTAATGCTGTGGTTACAAATAACCTCTAAAGCTCAGTATCTTAGAACAGTTATATTCAATTGGCGAGCTATAGCTCAGCCTCACTTGTCTTCTTCATTCTGGGATCCTGGCTGAAGGAGCAATCCCTAACTGGGAAAACGAACAATGGACAAATCATGTGCCACCTCTTAAAACCTCTGTTTAGAAGTAGCTTATATTACTTCTACTCACATTTCTTTGGTCAACAATGTTAGTGATGTAGGGAAGTGTAGTCTTTCTGCTGGAGGCCCTGCAAGTCCCCTGGCACCTTGAGTGGGTGGATAATCCTTCTCCAGGGAGGGCTGTGAGTCACTGGGAACAGCAGCATCTACCACAGCCTCCTTAAAGGTTCACTAGTGTGAGCAGACTGGAACCATGGCAAAAACTTGGGTTTTAGGGTTCTTTGTGTGTTATTTTTCATGAACTTTCTGTAACTAGTAAGTAACTAAAAAATTGGCCCATTGAGCTTTTGGAATATATTTTAATTCTCTCAACTTGCTTATTTGATAAATGCTCAGTGTAAGAATATAATGTGTCTGTTTGGATTTCTTTTTTTTTTTTTTTTTTTTTATAGATTCTTGATGTCTTTAACCTATATTTCTCACCCTGAAATCTAGGTAGAGTTCCTAAATTCCTCCCCCACCATAATGATTACTTATATTTTTTAATCATCTCTTACCAAATTCTATTGAACATATATTCCTATGTGGCCCTTGACTCAGTCTTTTCTCTCTGTCCTCATTGCTGCCATCCTGGTCCAGATATCTTTCTCCATTCGCAACGGCCTTGTACCTAGCTTTTCTCCCTCCAGACTTGCTTTTCTGTAATTCATTCTCCACACATCCATCAAAGTGTTTTTTTCTAAAATGCAAATTGACCATGTTCTTCCCCAGCATTAAAATCTTTCAGTGTCTTATACATTGTATCCTCCCCTTAAAACTCAGGTTTCTTAATGTGGCCTTGCACCTTTTTTTCCTGGGAATTCCCAGATCTCTCCTGTTATGCTTGTCTTTGTTCAAGAAAGATTTTTCTAGAGCCTATTTTATGAATTCACACAGTATTTGATAGATGTTTTCCACTTGTAGAGATTCAAACACTTGATGAAAAATATTGTGCAAAACTGTGTGCAGTTTTTTTTTTTTAAGATTTTATTTGAGAGTGCCGTGCGAATGAGGGTGGGGCAGAGGGAAGGGAGAGGGACAAACAGACTCGAGCGGAACCCCATGAGGGGCTTGATCTGATGACCCTGAGATTATGACCTGAGCCGAAACCAAGAGTTGGACTCTGACTGAGCCACCCAGGCGCCCCGCTGACTGTGTACAGTTTTGAGTATGGTCCAACAGAAGGGTGCTCCTATCCTGATTCTCAGTTGATTGTTCTTTCTTGGAAGAGCTTGGTTAGGCCTGATGAGCTGCAAAGAAAGGTAGGTTGACATTGGTTTTGTTTGCTTTCTCTGTGACCTGCTTTTAGAAGTTTTAAAATGTATCCATTTTGGAACTAGTCATTTATTTGGCTTCTTTTAGTGAAGTAACATATTTTTCCTTATGATACCAACTCAGCAGCTTCTGGACAAAAGAAGTGGAAAAAAGTGCATTTTTTAGAATACTATCTCCTTGAGGTCTTTCATGTTAGGTCTCTGTTTCAGAAGTAAAAATAGCTTCATTGAACCTCATAGGGGGTTAGGAGATTTCTCCTGACATCCAAATACTTGTCTCTGAAGATGATCTAGTGATTTTAGTTTTTAAGGCCAAATGTTTTCATTATTTAAAAAATTCATTGACACAAAATTTCTTTGATCAGCCAACTGTTATCCTTTTTATCTAGCCTAGCTATATGGAATTATTATTATTATTTTTTTTAAGAGTTTGATCCTTTTTTTTTTTTAAAGATTTTATTTATTTATTCATGAGAGACAGAGAGAGAGACAGAGGCAGAGGGAGAAGCAGGCTCCCCGCGGAGCAGGGAGCCCGATGCGGGACTCGATCCCAGGACCCTGGGGTCATGACCTGAGCCGAAGGCAGACGCTCAACCGACTGAGCCACCCAGGCGTCCCTATATGGAATTATTAATAAAATGAATCAAATATCTCTCATCTCTGAGGCTTTGCAGATGTTGTAACCACAGCTTTGTGTTATAAGCTAATTTTAAAAAGCAGGCTTAATTTTTTTTTTTTAAAGCAAGCTTAAAAAAAAAAAAACCCCACAACTGTACATCTGTATGTATAAACAGTTAAATAAGGAGTCAGAGGCATCCTGACCACATTCTTAAGCATGAGGAGTGTAAAAGGTGGTAGTGAGAAGTACAGTGGTTACATGGGGGATTTGAACTTTCTATGTTAGGTATTTCTGTAACATTTCTATTATGCGGGGCCTGAACTCAGGACCCTGAGATCAAGACCTGAGTGGAGATCAAAAGTTAGATGCTTAACGACTGAGCCACCCAGGCACCCCTCTAATTTTTTTTTTTTATAAGCGGTATTGGGAAACAAATTTTTAAAGATTTTTTTTTTTTAGTGAAGAGTTACTTGGAGGGCGTGCCTGGGTAGCTCAGTTGGTTAAGTGACTGCCTTCAGCTCAGGTCATGATCCTGGAGTGCCAGGATCGAGTCCTGCATCAGGCTCCCTGCTCAGCAGGGAGTCTGTTTCTCCCTCTGACCCTCCCCCCCTCTCATGTGCACGTGTGCCTCTCTCTCTCTCATTCTTCTCTCTCAAATAAATAAATCTTTAAAAAAGGAAAGAGTTACTTGGTTCCCTCCTCCTTGGAGGGAACAGTCTTCTTATCAGGGTTAGAACAGGCTGCCTTGTGGTTACTTAAAATATTCTGCAGGTTCTAGGAATCCTTGAGCATCTTGAAATTACATGAAAATGTGTGTAGGCATAAGTGTTTTGGGGCACAGGGTGAGAGTGTGGGGAAGAGGGTCCATAATTCAGACAGATTCTTGTGAGTCTATTTCTTTAGTCTTGCCCTCTCTAAGCTTCAAACTGTCTGCTTGGCATTGTTAGTTGGGTATCTGATAGGCTTCTCAAATCTAAGATGAATATATTCCTTTCCTGTTGCTGCTGTAACAAATTAGTACAACTTTAGTGCCTTCCAACAACATGTGTCTATTGTCCCACAGTTCTGGAGATCAAAAGTCTGAAATGCGTTTCACTGGGCTAAAATCAAGGTGTCGTAGGTCTGTGTTCCATCTGCAGGCTCTAGGGGAGAATCATCTCTTTGCCTTTTTTTACTTCTAGAGGCTGACTGCACTCTTTGGCTTGTAGCCCCTTGCTCCGTCCTCAGATCCAGCAGCATAGCATCTTTGCTCCTCTCTCCCTTCTGCTTCAGTCTGTGTGTCTTTTGCATAGTCGCGAAAACACCTCAGACTCCCACTCTCCTGCATTCCTTTTATAAGAAAATTTGTGATTCTGTTGGGCTCACCCAGATAATTCAGCATAATTTCTCCATCTCAAAATGTTTAACTTAATTATGTAGGGAAAGTCTTTTTTACCAGGTGAGGTCACATAGTCACAGGTTCTGGGGATTACAAGATTGACATCCTTGGGGGAATTCAGGTACCACTGGATTGGGTAGCCTGTCAAATCTTTTCCTCTTCCATCCTTCCTCATTTCATTTAATAGGATGACCATTCTGAGGCCAGTAACCTAGGAGTCATTCTAGATTTCTCTTTTTAGGTCCTTTTCTTTCACATCCTTCTATCCCAATTACCAATCTCATCATCCACATCCAGTCCATTCACATCATATCTAAATCTAAATCAAATATCTAAATCAACTGTCTAAATCAATATCAGAATATCAAAAAATCAATATCTAAATCAAAGTATTATCTCAGTCTTACTCAACTGCATCTAGAATCTGTCCTTTTATCACTAATTTCCACTAAAATCAGGAGCTTTTAGCATCTTGGAGTCCTAGGCCCTCATCCTACCTTATTCTTTTCACTCCTGGGTATTCATAGTTAATTATGGTACAAGGTAGTGTGGGCTAGTGTCGTAAGAGTGGCACCAAGTGCCACAGGACTAGACCCCAGTCACTGTCTTCCAACCACATGGCGAGGGGAAGTGAACACTTACATGGTAGAAGATGCCATGGAGAGAATTTGGGTCGGTCGAGGGTGATTATCCTGAACAACAATTAGAATTTCCTATTAAAGATTTCAGTCTTTTTTATTCTGAGGACAACGAACATTTTCTCTTAATGTTGATAGTAGGGAATATAATGAGTCTAACCTCTGGTTATTTTGAGTGACTCCTTCCTCTTCCTCCCTTTCCTGAAGAAGGAATATGTTTAATAAAATTCTCAGCTGATTTCTAGTATGTAAATAAACTACACATAGTCAAATGTGGTGGGGAGAATAGTATAGCTTCAGAATGAAGTCAAGCATCTGAAAAGATAAAATAGCCACTGTTGAAATAACATCAAAATACAACCTCCACATTTTATTATTTTGAATTCTTTTTCCAGAATGTCCCCACATTTTGAGGGTGACTTTACAATAGCTAAATAAAGGAAATAAAGTGAAATAAAGGAAAATAAGTGAAATAGTGAAATAAAGGAAATAATAGGGTGAAATAAAGGAAGAATGGGCGATTACTTGAAATAACCCATTTGTTATATTAATAAAAGATCTGGAAATAGTTATATAATTTTCCCCCACTTTCAGGGGGGAAAATTGCTGACAGCCTTAGTGTACAGCTTTATTTGTTAAATGTGACCTTAGCAAAATTCCTAAAGATGTGAAAGTGAAAATTGGAGCATATTAAACCAGATATTCCGAGGAATAAAGTGTTCTACAAATTAAAATCGATTTTTAAAGCAGAAATGCTGCTGAGCCCCCCTCCAAAATAGAGTGTAAAGATGTCCCTATTTATTTCTTCCCCATTTGGTCATTTGTGGTGTCATTGACTAAATTTGTTACCAGTAAGTACTTGACATTTTAGTTGCATGAATACAAATGTTTATTGATCCCCCCCCTCCCCCGGCAGTGTGTACCAGTTGCTGTATCATATAGTGGGTTAAGCTTTACATTTTGTGTGTTAGCATTTGAAACAGAAAATGTATGTAATTGGTTTGAACCTTTTTTTGAAATGGTCACAAGGATTATTTAGAAGATCTTTAGAGAGTCCTAAATACATACAGACTAATCATTTTTATTTAAACAGGAGAAAAATTTCCCTGTTTTTTAAAAATACCTTTATTGAGATATAATTCACACACCATATAGTTCACCCATTTCCTGTTAATTTTTAAAGCCATTTCCTAGGGTCCTTTCAGTGTGCTTTTTAGATATTCACTACCTCTTTTTCTTAACCAATAGACAGAAATAAGTGGGTTGAGGTTTATGGGAGAAGGGTATTTCAGGAGTAGAGGGCAGATAAAACAAGGCCTAGAGGTAGAAGCGGGATGAAGGAGGGAGAAGGACATTGGTCTGGGTAAGAAGGAAAAAAGACAAATAGGAAGTTAGGGAGGTGTCTTAATGATGAATTATAAAGTAGATGGTAAGAAACCTGGGCTTGTGCTTTTCTTCACCTTGGTTTGTGGGGCCCTATTGTAAGGGTAGTACAGGTGGGGAGTAGGGCAGACAACAACACACAGCCTTATGGAATCAAACCTTCCTCACTGATGCTCCAGGATACTGTATGTAGCCCTCGTGTTTTGCTCATTAGTACGTTGGTATCAGATTCTTATTCTCTCTGCTTGTCTAACTCTGCTGCCATCTGACTACCTTCTCTACCATCCTAGCCCCCTCATGTCCTCTGCATACTCCGATGCACTGTGGTAGGGGATTTTCTGTTCTTCTTTCATCATTCCCCTGCTCTTAGCCCTCCAGTGCCCTCTCATTGCACTGAGAATAAAATTCAGAGTCCTTACAGGGACCTTCCAGGCTCTGTAGGACCTGCACTCAGCACCCTCTCTGGTCTCAGTTCATCCCCTTCTCCCTCTTTGCTCACAGTGTTCTAGCATTGCACTGACTTCTCTGTTCTTCCTCACACACGCACCTAGCATACTTCCAACTCAGAACCTTTGTACTTGTTATTCACTCTACCTGGAATGTTCTTTCTCAGGATTTTTTTTTTTTCCTATCCTCCTTTATGTAGACCTCTATATAATGTCATCTTCTTAGGGAAATTTCCCTGACCACCCTATCTAAAGTGGAATCCCCCACCGTGATACTCTATTTGCTTCTTCTCTTTTGTTTTTATCAGACTTTCCTATACATGACATTATAACAAATATTTATTTTGCATTTGATTATTGTCTCTCTCCCCCACTGGAATGTAAACTCCACGAAGGCAGGCTTAATGTGTTGAATGTACTGCAGTATCCTCAGTGGCCAGAATGGTGCCTAGAACATGGTGGGCACTTAATACTGTTGAGTGCATGCTGAATACTAGACGATGCATACTCACACTTCCCAGGAGGGGATCTGTTGGGTTGTCCAGTATTGAGTGCATCTGTCAGGTAAGATTTTAGGCCAACTGCCCCACCACCTCTGGGCAGCTGTTTGATCAGGTGCTTATCCCTGGTACATCCAACCAGTAGTGGCCAGGACAGTGAGGTCATGTGGTCCTCTTCCCTTTGAATGGTCTGGTCCCTCCAAAAGTTTTTAAGTTTCACCTCTTGGTTCATGAGAAAAATTTTGCCAGATCCCATGCTGCAGAACAGGTGCTTCCTAAGAGTCTGGAGAAATGATAGGAAGCAATATTTTGGCTTTTTTTTTTTAAAGATTTTATTTATTTATTTGAGAGAGAGAATGAGACAGAGAGAGAGAGCACGAGATGGGGGAGGGTCAGAGGGAGAAGCAGGCTCCCCGCCGAGCAGGGAGCCCGATGCGGGACTCGATCCCGGGACTCCAGGATCATGACCTGAGCCGAAGGCAGTCGCTTAACCAACTGAGCCACCCAGGTGCCCCTATTTTGGCTTTCTTGACCTTCTTTATGTCCTCTTGCTGTGTTGTCTTGGCACATACTTTTGTGTGCTTTCTCTTCCTGTTTGTTTTGATCTTAGTCTGTCCTTTCTCCTCTATTTTCCTTTCTTGCCCCTTTTTTCTCTCTTGTTCTTTTTTCTCAGTTGCCATTTTGCTTTGCCCTCTATGTCATTCCAGCGGTTGCCTAGCTTAAATCCTTGCCTCCAGAAACCTTCCAATTTACCTGTTTTATGTGCTCTTTTCTCTCCTTCGTTTGTTATGGCTGGAGAGAGATGAGAAGGAGAACAAGACTGAAGTGTTCTTTCCTTCATTCTTTTATTTAACTAATATTTGAAGGTCTACTTTGTGTAAGATGTTGTGTCAGGTTCTGGGCTACCTCCATAAACAAAATACCCAGGTTGTTAGTTGGGGAAACGAAGAGGTTGAGTGATCATCATTCATTCATTCATTCGTTCAACAAGTATTTAGTGAAACTAGGATACAGTGGTTGGCAAAAACAAAAATCCTTACATTTTGGTAAGACATACATTAACTAGACAATTACACGAATGAATAATATATTACAGCTGTGTTGAATCCTACAAAGGAGGGCTCCATAATGCTATGAGAATATACAGTGGGGGATTTGTTCTGGTCGGGAGAGATGGGGACAGCTTCCTTGAGGAAGTGAAAGGTGAGTTGAGATCTGAGGCACAGTAAGAATTAACTAGGCAAAGGCAGTAGGAGAGCAGGAATAGCAGATGCAGAAGTCCGGCGCTGAGAGGGGATTTGGAACATCTGAAGAATTGAAAGCGTGGAGAGCAGGGTGCCGTGAGGCTGAAGAAGTGGGTGGGGATCAGAACCTGCATGGCTTTGTCAGCCCTCTTAGGGACTTTGGTCCCCTTATCCTCTGAGCAAGGAGATGTCTTTGAAGTGCTGAAGCAGGGAAAATGGGGGGAGAAATGTATTAAAAAATCTTTATTTTTAAAAAATCTTTATTTTTAAAACTAGTCTGAATGCTGTGGAGAATAAATGGAGTTGAGCATAGGTGTAAGTGAGGGAAGGGACATGGGGTTTGGCGGGTAGTGGCCGTCCAGAAGACAGACGGGGTTAACGGCTAGCAAGGATTTTAAGTTTCCGAATCTACCCTCACTTCCTATTAAAGGTATTTGTTTATCCAAAAAGTTGGGTTTTTTGAAAGCTGACTTACCATGAAAGACACAGATGCAATAAAACTTTCAAGTTCATTCAGATGAGAAATGAAGGATGATTTATTTATTTTTTTATTTTTATTTTTTAAAGATTTTATTTATTTATTTGACAGAGAGAGAGATAGCGAGAGAGGGAACACAAGCAGGGGGAGTGGGAGAGGGAGAAGCAGGCTTCCCACAGAGCAGGGAGCCCGAAGCGGGGCTCGATCCCAGGACCCTGGGATCATGACCTGAGCCGAAGGCAGATGCTTAATGATTGAGCCACCCAGGCGCTCCAAGGATGATTTAAATAAAAAGAGATGTGAATGTAATTATACTCAATAATCTAGGATAAAGGTAATGACTGAAATTGAGTATATAACTTAGCTCTGAGCTCCTGGAAGCCTAGGTAAAGTAGGAAATAGTAGGTCATGGGATGGATTAATAAAAAGAAGCATGCTAGTTAAGCAAGGGATGTTATCCTGTCCTTATTAAACATTTAAAGTACTTTATTATTGGAGTAACATTAAACAACCTGGGCAGGTCCAGATTATTGAAACCTAAGACCTCAGCTTTTGAGATCCTGGCATTAATCCATTTTTTGGTAGTAGGTCACATTGGTATTTCAAAAAGTAAAAATTTCAGAAAAATGAATTATATATACACATTTTTTATTTGACTCCTTGCAGAGGCAAAGTATAGGTTAGGAGAGGAAGTGAGTAATATAGACAAGAAGCCCATAATGCAAGCCATGGACCCAAAGTAAACTCTTTTTTTTTTTTTAATTATTTTTGAGAGAGAGTGAGCAAGAGAGAGAGAGCACAAGCAGGGGGAGCGGCAGGCAGAGGGAGAGGGAGAAGCAGGCTCCCTGCTGAGCAGGGAGCCCGATGCAGGGCTCAATCCCAGGATCCTGGGATCATGACCTGAGCCGAAGGCAGACGCTTAACCAACTGAGCCACCCAGGTGCCCCCAAGTAAACTCTTAATATATTTCCTGAGGACTTTCCCTTTGCCTTCACAGATACTTCTTTTCTTGCCCTCTTCTCCAGTAGCCATTTATTTGTGTCCATAATTACTTATTCATAGAAGGTACCTTTCTTGCCTTGTAAGATTCATAGTCAGGGACAAAGAATGCCGTGCACAGAAGCGGCAGCCTTATTTCTCAGCTACTCACATTCCAACCCCTAAAACATACTTTTAGAATAAAGAACCTCAAAACCAAAATCATTTCTAATTATTTTAATGAAGTAATCCAGGGTTCCTAGCGACTCTCTGTGAGTTCTCTGCTCCTGGGGCTTAATCTCTGTGTCTTCCCACCCTGACCCTGTACTTGGCCAGTGGCTTTAGCTATACTGTATACTCTCCTGGTACAGTGTTAGGCCCAAAGGCACAGAAGGGTCCCAGCAGAGCCAGAGAGAGCAGTACAGTAAGGTACAGGAAGTCAGGTAAGTCCAAATTATTGGCACCCAAGACCTCAGCTCTTGAGATAGTGGTCTTAATCCATTTTTGATAGTAGATCACGCTGGTGTAGACTCCAGGGAGAGATTCAGCACAGCCTATTCCCCAGCTTACTAGTCTTATCTGGGTCCATACACCGTTAATATGACATGACAGAGGTCCTCCAGAATCACCCTGAGAAAAGATAAAGGTCGTGAGTGTAGTGAAAAGGGACCTTGAAGAGGAAAGTGGTCACAAGAGGTGGAGAGTTCCTTAGAATGGGGCAATGGAACCCATGGAGCTGGAGAACTCTAGAGGGAGCTGGACTTCTTACTGCATTAGGGGAAGATCATGGGATTTCTAGAATCCTACAATTTGAAATTGGCAGAGACCTTAGCTAAATATATCAGTAGTTATATCTGTGATAAAAAAGAGAAATTAATGTGATGAATTTTTTCCCTAAAGGTAAATTTATTTCAGTTGAATGAACTGTCCTTATTTTTCTATTCTTAGGTTCTTATTGCCTTTTTTTAGTGTTAAAATAATCTTTTCTTATGTAAAATGATAGTGATAGTAGTTGATGGTTTGTCTTTCAATCTTGCTGTCTCTTTTTCTAACAGCTTTATTGAGATATAATTCATATACTACACAATTCACCCATTTAAAGTGTACAGTTCAATGGTTTTTAGTATATTCACAATGTTGTTTAACCATCACCACATTTTCATCACCTTCAGAAGAAACCCCATACCCATTAACAGTCACCCTCATTTCCTCTCAGCCCTAGGCCAGCTGGTAATCTGCTTTCTGCCTCTATGAATTTGCATATTCGGGACATACTATATAAATGGAACCATATGATATATGATCTTTTGTGTCTAGCTTCTTTCACTTAACATTCCGTTTTCAAGGTTCATCCTTGTAGCATCTATCAGTGCTCCATTCCTTTTTATGGCTGAAAATTATTCCGTTATTTGGATATACCACATTTTGTTGATCTCATCCTCAGTTGGTGGGCATTTGGATTATTCTCACTTTTTGGCTATTATGAATAATGCTGCTATGAATATTCATGCATAATTTTTTCTGTGGACATGTTTTTATTTCTCTTGGGTGTATACCTAAAGTGGAATTCCTGGGTAATATGGTAACTCTGTATATAACCTTTTGAAGAATAGTAATTCCAGAGCAGTACCATTTTACATTCCCAGAAGGAGTCTGAAGGTCCCAATTTATCCACATCCTCATCAACTCTTGTTATTATCTATTTTGATAATAGCCATCCTAGTGGGTGTCAAACCGTGTTCCATTGTTGTTTGACTGCAAATAATGAATATACAAATAGGACATCATGGCAGAGATAGAGAAAAGTGTGTGTATGTGTGTGTGAGAGAGAGAGAGAAGGAGGAGGAGGAGGGGGAGAGAGGGAAAGGAAATAAAACCAAGTGGTCATTCTAGGACTAAAAAATAAAATATGTGAAAATATGTGAAGAAAACTTTCACTAGATGAACCTAACACTAAAATGTAGATGACAGGAGAGAGGTAATCTTGAATATAGATTAATTTATAAGTATCCAATTTGAAGAACAGAGAAAGGTAAAAATAAAACAGTATCAGAGACTGTGTGAAAAAAATCAAAAGGTGTAACCTACATTTTCTCTTTCAACTAGAAGAGGAAGAGAGAGAAATGAGGCAGAATATTTGAAGAAGTCATGAATGAAAAAATTCTCAAGTTTTGATAAAAGATAAAAGAACAGATTAGATTTAAAAAAACAATGAATCCTAAATAGGATAAATACAAAGAAAATTACACCTAGCA
Source organism: Leptonychotes weddellii (assembly GCF_054177405.1). Lineage (NCBI taxonomy): Eukaryota > Metazoa > Chordata > Mammalia > Carnivora > Phocidae > Leptonychotes > Leptonychotes weddellii. The sequence continues at coordinate 64,588,736 of NC_138370.1, forward strand.
CATCACATTCAAACTTCTTTTTTTTTTTTTTAAGATTTATTTATTTATTTTAGAGAGAGAGAGAGCATGCACATGTGCAAGGGAGGGGCAGAAGGAAAGAGAGAGAGAATCCCAAGCTGACTCCCTGCTGACCTGAGCTGAAACCAAGAGTTGGATGCTCAACTTACTGAGCCACCCAGGTGCCCCATCACATTCTGACAATCAAATGTGAAGGTAAATATATTGAAAACAGCCAGAGCAAAACAACACATCCCACACTCAATGGAGGAAGACAAAAATGATGGACGAGTCTTCATTGGACAGTTAGGATCAGGAGACAGTGGAATGACATCTTTTAATATAGAGTGAAATGTTCTTACTTGAAAAAATAAAGTTGGCAGTTCTGTGTCAACCTCTTAATATATTTATAAAAATATACAAGTCTGTGAAAACCCAGTAACCAAAAGTTATTATTTCTCTAGATCAAAAGTTGAAGAGGTTAAATTCATCGGTAATTCAGCGTATCACAAGCATTATCATCAGAACCTTTGTCTCCTGATTCCCAGTCTACTGCTGTTTATATACAGGAAAACCCGGGTCAAAATTAAAGTCTCATATTAAAAAAAAAAAATTCAAGAGCAAACCCTAACCTTGCAAGTATCCTTCATTTTAGCTGTATCACCAGCACATACCTCGTTGTCTTGGATGACGGGCTCTGATTCTGGCAGCATGGAACCAGCGTAACACAAGAATTATTGTCAGAACCTTTGTCTCCTGATTCCCAGTGTACTGTTGTTTACATTCAGGAAAACCTGGGTCAAAATTAAAGTCTCATATTAAAAAAAAAAATTCAAGAGCAAACCTTAACCTTGCAAGTATCCTTCATTTTAGCTGTATCACCAGCACATATCTCGTCGTCTTGGATGACTGGTTCTGATTCTGGCAGTATGGAACCGATTGGGTTGTAGAGTTTTTCACAGGTCTGGCGGTCAAAGATGGGTATTTCTGCTTCCTGGAGGATGGAGGGGTAATCGGTATCTGTAAAGACAGACAGGAGTGAAAGGAAAAGCAATCTGGAAAGTTGCAACGGCAAAATTCAGTCATGATTTGCAGAAATCTCTGAATGAGAATCCGAAAGCAGAATACAGTCACTTTCTAATCATATTTGCTAATACAAGAATATTTTTGGTAAATTTAATCTGAAACAATGGATAATTCAAAATTATTTCTATTTGTTTTAAGGTTTTTCTAATGTGCCAGTGTGGGGTATTCCTCGTGTTTTAAATAAAGAGAAATTCTGATACAGTTTGATTCAATAAAGATACGAGTATTTGAAATACTCTAAAACTTCTTCCTTTCCTGTTTTTCTGCTCCCAGATCATTTCTTGTCCTCACTCCTCCTGGGAAAGAGTTGACACAACACTTTAAGAACAGATTTTCAAAAATACTAGACTCTTCCAGACTTTAGATCAGGTTTGTTAACCTTTGTTTCAGAGAAGTAATTATGTGTTCAAATTGTTAGTATCTGCTCTTGCAGCTTTAGCTAGACTCTAAGCAGGATCTAAAAAACATAATAAATGTGAAAAAGACATCTTATTTGAAGACTTACAGATAATATCAATAGGTTGGGGTTTATTAAAAAATATTTGCCATAGTAATGGTATACCTAGAATGCAAATGTTCTGGAGTGGGTACAAAGAGGATGATGGATAAAAGAACCCCTTTCTTTACCCATTCTCACCTTCACCTTCTTTAACCTTTCCCCATCCAGTCACCCAGCAAGAGGCTGGAATTTTCACCTGCTTTGTGATACGGGGCAAGCAGATGGGCAGGATGAAAGAGGTAAAGGTGACTCTAGAGACCAGTTTCAACAAGGCGATGTCTGCAGTTGTATGTTGAGTTTGGGGATGGATAATAATTTTGAACACACGATGCTTCACACTTTGACTTGGTTGGTCTATCTGAATCGATCCCAGCTGTACAGTATACAACAAAGGAATCCAGTTCCTAAGGGGAATAGAAAAAGAAGACTAAAAGTGGAGCAGGCTTAGGTGTTACAGCTGGGTGGGAACAAGCTGCCTATGTATAGCACCAAGTGTCTAGGGAAGAAAGGATGTAATGGACCTAGAATGAACCAGGCTACTTCCAACTTGGACTAGGGTTGATTTGTTGCTGTTTCTCCTTTCCTCTCTCCCTAACCACTCTTTCTTTTGTTGTCTCCTGTCTCCCTGGTCTCCTCTTATATGCTTATGGCCAGAGTTTTGTCCTGTATTTTCTCCCATTTTCTTGGGGATTCTATTCTGGGTTATATCCCCCTTTTTTCTCTATTCCATGTTTTCTTGTTTTTCTCTCCTTGATTTTAGTGAAGCACATTCTGCTATGGCTTCCTGAGAAAATGTGCATGAGAGGTAATATTTTTGCTGCTTTGTATATTTGAAAATGTCTTGTTTCTAAGAACCACGCTTGATCAATAATTTGCATATGGGTAGAATTCTGGGTTGGAAATAATTTTTTCCCAGCATTTTGAAGTTCTTGTTCTGTATTTTCTTTGAGCTTTGGGTATTGTTATTGAAAAGTCCTGCTGTTTTGATTTCTATATATATTACTTATCTGTTGTTGCATAACAAGTTACCACAAAGCTTAGAGGCTTAAAAAAACAAACATTTATCTCACAGTTTCTGGGCGTCAAGAATCAGGTGTGACTTCGGTGGGTGCTTCTGCCTCATCTCTTGCGAGGCTACAATCGAGTTGGGCTACAGTCATCTCAAGGCTTGACTCTGGGAGGATCTGTTTCCAAACCCCCTTATGGTGGCAGGCTTCAAGTCTTCACTAGCTGTTGGCTGGAGACATTAGTTTCACATGAGCCTCTCCCTAGGACTGTTCTCCACATGGCACCTTGCTTCTCTTAGAGCAGGAGCTCTGAGAGAGCTCCGATTGTGTTTGTGATCCAGAAGAGCTCAAGACAGAGTTCCCTGGCTGATGTTTAGGAAATGATTAGGCACAAACTAAGAAGAAGTTTCTAATATAGTGCCTATCTCTGTCATTTCTTTTTCTACCTCTTTGTTCTATCCTTAGTCCAAGGTGATGTAGGGTTTCCTTCTGCCTCCCCCTCTTACCACTTTCATTTTTTTTTTTTAAGATTTTATTTATTTATTTATTTTAGAGAGAGAGAAGTGCAGGCAGGGGGAGGAACAGGGAGAGAGAGAAAATCTCAAGCAGACTCCACGCTGAGCATGGAGCCCGACTCAGGGCTCAGTCTAACTGGCTGATCCACCCAGGTACGCCGACTCATCTTACCACTTTGATTTGTCTTTTGGTTCATTCATGAAATCATTCAAGTATTTACTGAGAACCTATCTGTGTGCTAGTCCCCAGTAGGACTCACTTTTTTAAGCAGTGTGCTGCTGTCAGTATCCACCTGTCACTGATGAGAGACCCTCCACAGACATGGTTCTGGCCCAAGCGCACGCTGACTTGCCAAGGCCAGTGCCCTGCAACAGCATCCTGGCCACCCACAACACGGCCTGAGTATACAGGTCGTCCACACACTACAGAAAGAAGAGAGATGGACATGTAGAACTCTCCGTGTCCCATTCCTCCGGTTCTCATCTTATCATCATTAAACTCCCATCCGTTCCGAGGACCTGAGTCCTCCCTAGCCTCCATCCTCCGTCCTATCCCAGTTCCAAACCCAGCAGTCTAGGTAGAGACCACTCACCTGATTGCAGATCTTTCTTTTTGGGGGAAGAACTTGGGCAAGACCCTAAGACAGACACCATATCATTAGTATACAATAATGCATCTTACGCCTAGATTCACTGAATGGAGAGGCTTTCCACGTATTTAAATTTCTCAGATTTGTATTAAAGGCCAGATTTTTATAAATGTCTACCCATTAGTGGGAATCTCGAAAATTACATACTTACCTGCCTTCTTTAGCAGCATACATGGAACGTAATTTAACTTTTACTGGAAGATTCAGGGTTGTCACCAGGAATATCAGGTATATTAGGTTGTAAACACAATGATGCCTTCAGGTGCTTTTGAGGTTTATGAGCTGTTTTCTTTATCTGAATTGGCATTTTGCAGTATTTGTGTATCTTTTTTGCTAACTCTTACCTTTTTCCTGCTCTCAACCTACCCTGCTTTTTTAAATCATTGTGGGCCAGAAAAATAAGTGAACAAGCTTATGCCTGAAATCACTCAAGAGTATTGATACTTCAAATTCCCTCTGCTTGAAATGCTTTTTTCCTAGATCCTTATAGCTAAGTCACTCAGTTCCTTCAGGGCTTTGCTCAAATGACTCCTTATGAAATTTCCTTGACTACCCTATTTAAAATTACAACACACCTCCTGCCCCTCCACTCCTGCTGCCCCTTTCCTTTCCTAACATTTAGGACTTTCTAACCTGCTTTAAAATTTATATATTTAATAAGTGCAGTGATTATAAGCCCTACGAGGGCAGGGGTCTTTTTTTGTTTATTGCTTTGCATATAATATCCCCTCAGGACTTCCCCAGGACACACTATTCATAAGTAATGTCCCATGGGTGAAGTGTCCTATTATTCTGTGTGGTAATTTCTTCAGCCAAAAACCTCTGCCTCTCCCATCCCCATGCCCCCCTACCCCAGAGGCTCACCCAGTAGAAGGGACAGTAGGAAGGCACTACCAGCAGGGCCCATGTCTTGGTCCTCAGAATCAGTACTTTCTGTTTCCTGAACTCAGGCTCCCAGGGAGAGGCCGGCTGGGGAGCAGCCAGAGAAGGTAGACGGGACCAGCTTCTCCTCCTGGATGGATTCCTCTGGTTCACCCCCTCCTCTCCGTTTTTCACCCCAGGGCCAGGCACTGAAGGGACCAGACTTCAGAAATGCAGTGGCAGGAACCCAGGGGGAGGAGCCGGGGACAGTAGGCGCCCCCTACTGTCCAGGGAAAGCAGGATGTCCGGGGTTCCTGCTTGTGGATTGGAGGATGGGAGTGGGGAGGATGCGGAAGGTGTCCGCACAGGGCAGGTCATAGGGGATCCGAAGGAACAGGACCCTTTCTCTAGCAAGAAAGTAGAAGATGGACAGGATTCTTCAAAACCAAGATGTGGAAAAGAGGAAATTAACCTAGTACCTGGCTCATTTTTCCCAATTTTTTTTGTTTCCTTCTTTGTCACAGTGTTATCGCTTCTTGGCCTTTTGGCTAAGATTAAGTGCAGCATCTTTGTCACAGTGTTAGCCATAGGATATAGGGCGAGTCCGATTTTCTGGGAAATAGATTAACAGGTTTGTGTGCAGCAGTTTATTGGGAAGTAGTCTCAGGCTCAACACCTTGGGGGGTGGGTAGGGAACGGAAGCAGGATTGGGCAGAGGGAGGGTTGAACTGTAATTCATTTGCATACATGCCACAGCCAATCCCACAAGTTGCGCTGGAGCTGGGCTGGCTCTTCAGAGATGTCCTGAGTTGAAGACAAGAAGGCTGGGCCTTTGGGCTGTATGATTGGATGTAGGCTGCCTGCAAGGAATGGGCATTAGCTTGGGTGAAGTGACTCTGTTACAAATTCCTGGGATAGGACTTAGCTGTGAACTAACAGCAGCCAATACTCGTGGTTGCTAAGAGAATGACTACTTTAGTCCTGACCCTTTCAGGATCTTGGGTGCCATGGCACAGCATCTTCTACAGAATTCTCTGTGCCCTTTATGTTTCTGGTACCAACTGTTTGTAGGGTACTAGGTCTGTGGAGGTAGAATTCACTGAATTTTAAAGCATGCTACTGCTCTCTTATGGCTCAAACTCTTGGGAGGTTCGAAAGAAGCACATGAATAATTAAATAATAGAAGACCAGAAAATGTAGCTATTTTGGTAAGGTTTATTCAGGTACAACCAACAACACTTAACTAGCTTAAGCAAAGAGGGGATCACTTTAAAGATGTTGTTATGGGCTGAAATGTGTATCCTCCAAAATTCATGCATTAAAGTCCTAACCCCCTCATACCTCAGAATGTGACCATTGGAGAGAGTGTCTTTAAAGAAGTAATTAAGGTAAAATGAGGTCATTAGGTGTGGGCCTTAATCCAGTATAACTGGCGTCCTTATGCAAAGAGGAATTTTGGACACAGACATGTACAAAGGGGAAATATGGCTTCTATAAGCCAAGGAAGCTTGGAATGTCTTTTAGGAGGATCCAACCTTGCTGGCACCTTGATCTCAGACTTCTCACCTCTAGAACTGTGAGAAAATATAAATTTGTTTTTTAAGCCACCCAGTCTGTGGTACTTTGTTAACAGCAGCCCTGGCAAACAAATACAGATATCTGTGGAACAGTAAGGAGAACAGAGTAACAAGGACATCTGGAGCTATCATAGGACACACCTGGAGACCAAAGCAGGAAGGGAGCTTTGGATTCATGATGACTAAAGAGCTCATCCAGGGAGTTCAGGATCTTCACTTGGGTCGTCTGCCATTAGTATGGCTCAACCATAGTCTATGCCTTTTCTTCCCACTATAAACTGCCCAAGTTTTTCCTTATTTTCAGTTCAAATTCCCAAGGATTTGAACAGATTATCTTGTCTTACCAGGACATAGTTCCATGGCTATGGACTAATTGTCTTTGGTCTAAGTGCCCTTATGCATGTGGTGGGGAAGATGAGGTTGCAGAAATGTGGCCAGCTAAGCAGAAGGGACTGTTGTGGTGGGACCCTGCCAGATACACTATATCTCAGGGTGTTCCAATTAATTTGTGGTATTCACAGAAGATTTTATTATTTAGTCAGCTCATGTAAGTATAGCTTTTTAAAAAGATCTCAGCTTGAGGTTTGCCTTCAAGTCATGTTTGGGATAAAGGTAGTCATTTTGCAAAGACACCAAAGCTCTGGACAGGTCTTTCTGTTGATTTATCAAAGGAACAAGAATTTGACCAGATACTCTTTTCCTCTGAGAGTCTTGTGGTTGTCCTAGATCTTTGGACTTTTATATCCCTGGATAAATCTGAAGTTGCTGGTTAACTCTTTAAAATTAGTTGGATTGCTTACAGAGCTCTTCTTTTCCCTTTTGTTTAAATGTTTTATAAAAAATATATTTTATTTTGTTTCCAATTTAAATGTAAGCTTTATTGGAAGTAACTAAAACACCAGCTCCTCTTCCTCTGAAAATTGGAAGTAAAAGAAAAGTATTAAGTAGTTATCTTGCTTTTCCTGTCCAAATGGTGGTTCAGAATAAAAAAAAGTGTGGGGGGGGCTTAGTTGATGAGAGGGAAGAACTCCAGTTAATAAATGTGCCTGGACTGATGGAATTTGAAAACCACTGCTTGCAGCCCCTCATGAGATCATTGATTCAGGGGATGATTATCAGTAGTCGAAAGTTTTAGATGAGAAGTTGATAGAGTGCTCAAGCTGTTACCATTTGAACCCTCTGATCAATCTTAGCATCATGAAAAGGGAAAAAGGCAGGCATGTGTCTTCTGATTAGACAAAGTATGAAGCAATATCCAATGAAGTATTCGTATCAAAAAAAGTGAAACCTGAGTCTCTAAAGCTACTTCCACTCATAGTGCATACAGAGGATAAAGAGTAAACTTAATTATAATACAAGTGTATAGTCAAGTACAGAATGTGGGACGTTTTATAAAACAACTGATGTGGTTTCTATAATAAGCAAATGGTATGAGGGTAAAAAGGGACGGAAGTTCCTCTGGATGAAAAGAAACTTAAGAGACGTAAGTATGCGTGGCCCTTGTTTGGTTTGTAACAAACCAACTCTAAAAAGACACTTTGATACATTCAAGGACATTTGATACTGAACTTGGTATTAGATGGTATTGAGGAATTATTACTAGTCTTGATAGGTGTGATAATGGCATTGAGTTACTGAAGAAAATGTCCTCTTTTTCATTTTTTCTCTTGTTATTTTTTTAATTGAGGTATAATTGACACTATTATATTAGTTTCAGGTGTAAACATAGTGATGTGACATTTTTACACATTGCAGAATGGTCACCACAGTAAGTCTGGTTACTATCTGTCACCTTACAAAGTTAACACAATATTACTGACTACATTCCCTGTGCTGTATGTTACATCCTTGTGACTTATTTATTTTATAACTGTGGAAGTTTGTACTTCTTAATCTTTTCCACTCATTTTGCTCCCTCCCCACCCAAACCCTCCCCCCTCTGGCTACCACCAATCAGTTTTTTGTATCTTTGAGTTTGGATTTAGTTCTGCTTTGTTTGTATGTTTATCTTTTAGATTCCACATGTAAGTGAAATCATATGGTATTTGTCTTTGTTTGACTTATCAATTAGCATAATGCCTTCAAAGTGTATCCATGTTGTCATGGATAAGATTTCATTCTTTTTTATGGCTGTGCAGTATTCCATTAGATAGATAGATAGATAGATAGATAGATAGATAGATAACTAGCTAGCTAGATAGCTAGAGGGATGGATGTCACATCTTTATCCATTCATCCATCCCTGAACACTTAGGTTGTTTCCATGTCTTGGCTCCTGTAAATAATGCTGCAGTGAACGTAGGGGGGCATACGTCTTTTCGAATTAGTGTTCTGTTTTCTTCAAGGTACCCAGTAGCAGAATTGACTGTAGTGAAGTCAGCAGAGTGCACAAGGATGGTGTCTTCCTGCATATGTTCCCTGGGACCACTCCTTAGCCTCTCTATGTGAGGGAAACCTGAAGCCTATCCTTCAGGCTGAAGCTCCAGGCTAAGTGAATACGTTTTATTCACGGGAAGACTGGGGATGTGTTTCAGTCTGCTGTCTGGGTAGTGCCCTGGGGGTCCGAGCCTGCCAAGAACTGCCTTTGCAGTTGTTATGCCGTTCCATGGCGCTTTGGGACACCAGTCCTCTTGGTCTCGGGGCCCGGCAATCAATCATGGATTGCATGCACCTGCTGGCTTTAGTGAGTCAGTTGGAGGGTGTGGGGGCAGGGCACAGTCACTGGCTGCAGAAAGGCAGGGGGAAAATGTCTTGACTGAGTGCATCTGTGGGCTTCAGGGATTCAGTGGAAGTGCCTTTTCTGTTGGCACACTTTGGCTTGAGGCTGGTAGTGGGAGAATGCCTCGACTGTTGACAGTCACCAGCCCCAGTCAGGGGGCAGGAGAGTGTTGCAGTTGCCCACATTCACCGACTTCAGAGAGTGGGAGAGCTCTGTGACCTGCCCCAGCCAGGAAGCCAAGGGAGTGTTGCCTCTGCCCTCACTCCCCAGCCTTAGCAAGTGCTGCGACTTCTTGCCCCGACCTGTCGCAGCACAGCGGCAGGACGGTACTGCATGCGCACTTGCCCGCCTGTGCTAGCAGGCTGTGTGGGCCGTGGGGCAGTGGCGTCCCGGAGGGCCTCCATCTCTGGTGAGCATCTCAGCTGTCTCCCCTCCTCCAGCTGGTGCTCCCAGATCAGCAAAGAATCTCCGTCACATAGAGTGTAGGCACTTTTCAGACCTGTTTTTCCTTGCGTCTCAGGGCCAGCAAGGCTACGTGTGAGCCCCCCAAGAGGGGGATCTCAGGCTCCTGTAACACTTCGGGAACCCCAGACATGAGCCTCATTGGCTTTCCAAGGCAGACGTTTTGGAGGCTTCTGTTTCCTGTGTGGATACCAGGGGTAGGTTGCTCAGTATGGGGCGCCAACCTCCCCCTCCCCCTGGGAGAAGTGCCTGTTTGGTGAGATCCCTCCCTGTTGTCTGTCACCATGCCAGGGGTGGGGTGTTTTGTGAGACTGTATCTCTGTTTCTCCTGCGTATCTTGATGTGCTCCTTTTATCCATTGTTGTGGGGAGCAGTTCATCTAGTTTTCAGAGCTTTTTTAGGGGGAAGTGATTTGTATGTTGTAGCTATAGATTTGGTGTGTCCATGGGAGGAGGTGAGTTTAAGATCTTTCAGCGCTGCCATCTTGGGCCCTCTCCAGAAAATGTTCATTTTTAAAGAGTTGGAATTGGAGAAGTCTCCTCTGGTTTTCAACCCACAGTACTATTCTGTTGTTTTCATGGGGATGGCTATATGATCCTAAGTCACTTTGTTCCTGAGACCTGTGTTTTCGGCTATTCTGTGAAGGCATTGGAATCAGTTGATCAAATTCTTTACAGGTGTAACATTGAATTGTGCATTGCTTATTTATCTGTTTATCTTTATTCATTTACCTTTGTCTATGCCCCAGTTATCCCTCTGCAAATATTTTCTTATTTTTGGTGTAGCAGTCTAGAAACATGTTGGTCTGCCGTTTTACCACTCCCCTTCTTCTCCTCAGATAAGGAAGTGCCAGGGAATTGGAAGTCAGAGAGTAGGTGCTAATGGCACTCCAGAGACTTTCCTGAGAAGCTCTTTTAGCTGTCTGCCTTTCTTATCCTGCACTGTCTCCAGGTCTTGGATTCTGTGTTCCCAGATCATTACCCTGTTAACATTAAAATTATCTTTAAATACCTCTGCTATACACAGTAACTGTTGGTTTGGAAAGTGGCAAGGTGGTAGTAGTGGTAGGAGCTTTATTGCATGCAGCTGTGGCCGACTTAGAACTTTTTCATCTTTGCAAAATGAGAATAATAATACACGACAAGATTTTTTGTAAAAATTAAATGAGATAAAGTGAAAGTTCTTAGGGGGCATCTGGGTCACTTAGTTGGCTGAGCGGCTGCCTTCCACTCAGGTCATGATCCCAGGATCCTGGGATCGAGCCCTGCAGATTCCTGCATCGGGCTCGCTGCTCAGTGGGGAGTCTGCTTCTACCTCTCCCTCTGTCTCCTCCCCCTGCTTGTGTGCTTGCTCGCTCACTCAAAGTCTTTTATAAAAAAAAGTGGAAGTACTTAGGTTGGGTTTGGCCTATTTAAGGATGCAATAATAAATAGTAGCTGCTGTTTTTATTGTTGTTTTTGAACTAATATCTCCGTTTTAAGTACTAACTTAATTCTGGACAAACAGGTCATGTTGGTGATGGCTTAGATTAATTTTTTTTTTTTTAAAGATTTTATTTATTTATTTGAGAGAGAGAGAATGAGAGACAGAGAGCATGAGAGGGAGGAGGGTCAGAGGGAGAAGCAGACTCCCCGCCGAGCAGGGAGCCCAATGCGGGACTCGATCCTGGGACTCCAGGATCATGACCTGAGCCGAAGGCAGTCGCTTAACGAACTGAGCCACCCAGGCGCCCCAGATTAATTTTTTTTTTAAAGATTTGTTTATTTGACAGAGAGAGAGATAGCGAGAGGAGGAACACAAGCGGGGGAATGGGAGAGGGAGAAGCAGGCTTCCCGTGGAGCAGGGAGCCCGATGTGGGGTTCGATCCCAGGACCCTGGGACCATGACCTGAGCCGAAGGCAGCCGCTTAACGACTGAGCCACCCAGGTGCCCTGCTTAGATTAATGTTGATGGTGCCCACGGATAAGAATTTCTCAGCATTGGCTCTACTGGCGTTTTGGGCCAGATGGTTCTTTATTGTGGGGTGCTGTCCTGTGTATTGTAGGATGTTAAGCAGCATCTCTGGCCTTTATTTTACTGGAGTACTACCACCTCCAGTCGTGACAAACAGAATTGTCTCCAGACATTGCCAAATGTCCCCCGGGGGGCTGAATCACCCTCAGTTGGGAACCACCGCTGTAGAGCAGGGATACCACTTCGGGGATGCAGTCTTCTCTTGAGCACTCTGACAATAAAACAGGGACAGCAGTAGATTTGCAAGTTTTGTAGGTTTTTGTCTGTATTTCTGGGAAGGGCAAATAGATTCCATTGTGTGTCTTCTAATTCAACCCATTAGATTGATGTATTATATTGGAAAATGAATAAATTCCCTTATAAAACAATCTTTTAAGGAATAATTGATTACTCTGGCATTTTGCCTTTTCTGTCACCTTGCAACAGTAGACCCTAGGCCTATTAAAAGATCTAGTCCGGGGCGCCTGGGTGGCTCAGTCGTTAAGCGTCTGCCTTCGGCTCAGGTCATGATCCCAGGGTTCTCAGATCGAGTCCTGCATCGGGCTCCCTGCTCAGTGGGGAGCCTGCTTTTCCCTCTCCCTCTGCTGCTCCCCCTGCTTGTGCTCTCTCTCTCTCTGTCAAATAAATAAACAAAATCTTTAAAATTAAATAAATAAATAAAATAAAAGATCTAGTCTGGTCTTAGTTCTTCAACTTGTACAAGACATTTTTAGTCCAGCTTTAGTTCCACTAACCAGTATGTTCTAGAATTAGTCCATATACTCGGCATCCATTATGTCAGGGCCAGGCCCTGGATAACCTTTTAGAGATACCCTTTTCCTCTTCCCAGCTCTTTGCCTTCTTGGCCAATAATCTATAGTTTCCCTCTCCTGCACTCACCTTCTCCACAGGGACTGATCCTGCTCTGAGCTCCATCCTACTTGCCCAGGGCCCTCCTACCTGCGCATCAACCAGTAGCCCTTTGCAAGAGCTGTTGGTCTTGTTCTTTGGAGGCTAAGAGAAAAAATATTTCCCTTTTTATATTTGTTTCCTTGTACTCATACTAAAGGAATTCTTCCTATGGTTTTGACAACTGGGTTTCTATAGTCTATAGCTCTCATTTTGTTTTTTAGAAAGTAAGATTTGATGCTTACTGTTTGCAGGTCTCTATATTAGATGCTGCTAGAAGGTCAAGAAGATGACTAGGATAGCTGCTTATTTTCTCAAGGCTGCTGTTGTCTATTCAGGAGAAGTAAAGCTGTGGACACCCAAATAATTACAAATGGAGCTAAGAGTATAATAAGTACAAATAACTAGAACCAAAGGGCAGTGTTATTTCGGCATAGTATAAAGATGAACCTTTAGTAGAGCCTTCTAACAGTGAGTGGAGGTAATCTGGTATAGTGGAAAGAGCCAGATCTTTTGAGTCAGACATTCCTAGATAAATCTATTTAATCAAATATTAGCTGTGTGATCTTTGGCAAGTTACTTAACCTCTCTGGGCCTCAGTTGTGTTTTGTGTGTGTGCGTGTGTATTTTGATTTGTGAAAGCAAGATAAATAATCCCTTCTTGATTTGTTAGGACTAAGTAAGATAATATTTAAAGTGATCAGGAGGTGCCTGGGTGGCACAGTCAGTTAAGCATCTGACTCTTGGTTTTGGCTCAGGTTGTGATCTCGGGGCCGTGAGATTGAGCCCTGAGTCAGGCTCTATGCTCAGCAGAGAGTCTGCTTGGTATTCTCTCTCCCTCTCCCTCTGCCCCTCCCCCTTGCCCCCTTCTCATGCATGCATGTGTGCTCTCTCTCTAAAATGAATAAATCTTCAAAAAAAGAAAAAGAAGTGATCAGCATACTAGGCAATACAGAGGAGGCATAAAGTAAATATAAATTCCTGCTACAGAGATGAGATAAAGATGTCATGTCACCCAGAGAGTCCACTTAGGCAGATCTTTCACAGGCAACATGACTTTGCACAAGTCCTCTCAATTTAGGCTTTGGGGCCTTAGCTTTTTCAGCTTCAGAAATTCAAGGTTTGTCAGAACACCTAGAATACATCAAATTCAAGAGACTGACTCACTAAATTTTAAGAGACCTGTGTATGAGCCAGAATGTTTATTTGCATTGAGGACTATTCATTTCCATTATTTGGAATTTTCATTTTTCCTAACCAGGGCACATCTTCTTGATATGAGTAGGGACAGATTAGTGAATGGGTGGTGGCTTGAAGAGACTTAGGATCTGAATAAATGGAAGTGGTTAATCTCCACGAGCATTTCACTTATTAGGATGAAATAGCCCTTTTTTATGAAAACTAGGTGAAAGAGCACTTCTCCATTACGGAACGTATTTTTCTAAAAAAATGTGATGTTTATACTCATCAGACTCAGAGTCTCTTTCCCCTTAACAGCCTAGGGTCTGATGAACATGTATAGTTATCTGGCTTTTGCTGCCTTGGATTCCATGCTGACCCCTTCCCCTTCCGATTACAGTCAGTGCCTAATGCCGTTGATAGATACAAGCTTCTCACTGATGATTTCATGCCTCTTATGTTGCTTTGACATTATACTCAGATCTCCAAGTTCAGCTTTTTCCTAAAACACAGAAGGCATGTATTTGCTGAAATTTTGGGGGGGTTCTTTTTACGGATAATTATCTCATTCCATCTCATGCATTATGTGTAAAAAATTTTCCTGTTTCAGTTTTAGAGGATCCTGATGGGAAAGGGGTGGGACAGTGCCGTGTAGTAGAAATAGTTGTCGTTATCCATTCCCAGCAGTTATTTAGTTGATTTTCCAGTGCTGCTATGTGAACACGTGTAAGAGTCATCCACTGGGTCTGTTAAATAAGCAGACTTAACGCCTTGAGTTGAGAGTCAGGTAACTGATAACTTGTAAGGTGCCTTTCAACTATTTTATTTCCTGATTCTAAAACCTTTTATCTCCCTGTTGGATTTCTTGGCTCTAGTATCTAGATCCATTGTCTTTTCTCACACTGTTATCTTTTTAACTTATTTAGAGTTTCACATGTTTAGTGAGTTTATCTTTTTTTTTTTTTTTTTTAAGATTTTATTTATTTGACAGAGACACAGCGAGAGAGGGAACACAAGCAGGGGGAGTGGGAGAGGGAGAAGCAGGCTTTCCCGCCGAGCAGGGAGCCCGATGCGGGGCTGGAGCCCGATGCGGGGCTCGATCCCAGGACCCTGGGATCACAACCCCGGCCCAAGGCAGACGCTTAATGACTGAGCCACCCAGGCGCCCCTAGTGAGTTTATCTTTGGTTAATTTTGTTAGTTATGTTAATATGTCCTTGCTTGCCATTCTGTAGTGTTGTCATCTAAAAAAAAAAAAATCCTGAGGAAAGCTTATTATCATGAATGGTGTCCCTTTGAGAATAAATTGTAATCATTCTTTGAATCCTGCTTATACTTTGTATCATTTTTTCATTTAAGGAATTTTTTTTCAAAGTTCTTACCATTTTCATATGTATGGGAAGCTTTTTAATGGCCCAGATTTAATTTATGTTTTTTTTTTTTTTAAAGATTTTATTTATTTATTCATGAGAAACAGAGAGAGAGAGAGAGAGGCAGAGGGAGAAGCAGGCTCCCAAGGAGCAGGGAGCCTGATGTGGGACTCCATCTGAGCCGAAGGCAGACGTTTAACCATCTGAGCCACCCAGGCGCCCCGTAATTTATGTATTTTTATGTAATTATCTTTGCAGTTTTTAATGAAAGTCTTCCTTTTAAAGCAATGATTTTATTGGTATTTAATGAAATTTGAGCAAGGGATGTCCACTTTGTTGTTGTTCATTCCACTGTCTTGCCAAAACTTCTTCCAATTATTTTTTTACTATTATTTGCCTAGTAATACAGAGAATCCTGTTATTATTTTAATCAGCTTCTTATGAAATCCATAAATTAAGTCAGCATTGGCCAGTGTCAGATCCCATGTTTGTTTGTTTTTTAAGATTTTATTTATTTATTTGACAGAGAGCACAAGTAGGGGGAGCGGAGGGTAGAGGGAAAAGCAGGCTCCCCTCTGAGCTGAGCAGGCAGCCTGATTCAGGGCTCAGTCCCCGTACGCCAGGATCATGACCTGAGCCAAAGGCAGACACTTAACCAGTTAAACCACCCAGGCTCCCCTCAGATCCCATGTTCTTAACCACTCTTTGTATACCTGCCGAGGAAAAGGACAGGGATAAAGCAGCCATAGATTTCTTACATGAGACATGTTCTTAGACCAATCTTTAGTCAGGAAATTGCGAGTTGGAGATCTCTCTAATTAAATACATTCCCTCAACCCCAGGACACCTAAGAGTACAATCATGAGGTGCTTTCAGTGGGTAGAGTTAATGGGAGGCTCAGAAGGCATTGTCCCCTGAATATCTCTATTTAAACTCCCTATCCCTCCATTTAATCCTTGACTACTAAATGCTGGTCAGTTTTAGCTTCCTAGCTCCTTAGTCCACACCTTTCCCTGACTCTACCTGTAGAAGGTAGCCTTTAAGGTCCAAGGCCTCAGTGATTCTTGCCTCCTGATATTCATACCTCGTTGACTCACTGTTTTCAAGACTGGAATACAGCAGGAGTGCCTGGATGGCTCAGTCAGTTGAGCATCAGACTCTTGATCTCAGCTCAGGTCCCCCCCCCTTTTTTAATTTAATTTTATTATGTTATGTTAGTCACCATACATTACATCATTAGTTTTTGATGTAGTGTTCCATGATTCATTGTTAGTGTATAACACCCAGCGCTCCATGCAATATGTGCCGTCCTTAATACCCATCACCAGGCTAACCCATCCCCCTCCTCCCCTCTAGAACCCTCAGTTTGTTCCTCAGAGTCCACAGTCTCTCATGGTTCGTCTCCCCCTCCGATTCCCCCCCTTCATTTTTCCCTTCCTACTATTTTTTTTTTT
>NC_138370.1:64605511-64623351 GCF_054177405.1 Leptonychotes weddellii
TAGCACATACCCTCCCCAGTGTCCATCACCCAGCCACCCGATCCCTCTCACCCCCCACCACTCCAGCAACCCTCAGTTTGTTTCCTGAGATTAAGAATTCCTCATATCAGTGAGATCACATGATACTTGTCTTTCTCTGATTGACTTATTTCTCAGCTCAGGTCTTGATCTCAGGGTCATGAGTTCAAGCCCTGCATTGGGCTCCACGTTGGGTATGGAGAAATAAAAAAAAAATAAATGAAGACTAGAACACAGTAGAAGTAATGAGATGTCAGTGTTGAGATTAGGTTATGAAAAGACCATGGCTTCCATCTTGGGTGCTCTCTTTCGCTTTATCTTGGCTCCTTCGCTCTAGGGGAAGCCAGCTGCCCTGAGGCAGCCCTATAGAGGTGTCTGTGTGAGTGACCTTAGAAGCAGACCCTCTGGGGCCTGCCACAGACCTATGAGTGAGCTTGACCGCAGCTTCTTTTCTAGTTGAGCTTTGAGGTGAACAGCTGATACAGCAGCAGCCCCTTGAAAAACCCCGAGCCAGAAGCACCTGGCTAAGCCCTCCCTGATTACTGACCCTAGAAGCTGTGAGGTAATCAGTGTTTGAGTTTTTTCAGCTGTGAAGTTTTGGGGTGATTTGTTGTACAGGAATAACTAATCCACTGCCCTTGGCTCCTCTTTCCTGCTGTGCTTTTACTGAAACCTAATCTTCTGAGTCCTTGCCTTCTCTTCAGAACCCAGTCTAGGCCCATACTGGATGATTTTCATCTGGAATTCAGCAAGGGCAAACTTACTAACCTCTCTGGACTCCAGTTTCTTTATCGGTAGAATATGGGATTGGTTGGGCCAGGTGATTTCCAGATCTTTTCCAGCCCTAAAGTTCTATGCTTTTGGATTTCCCCAGGCGCTGTCTCCAGTTTCATCAAGAAGAGTGAATATCAGAAATAACAGTTGGAATCAACCAAACTTTATTAACAGTGGGAACCTTGCTTTCCAGGTTGACTTGGGGATAAAAGGCAACAAACAGATTAAGCCTGTGGTGACTAGTCCAAATAGCAGAACTGCATCTGTCTTGGTGAATCTTCAGAATCTCTCATCAAAACCATCAGCTTCTAGGAGCAGCTGGGTGGCTGAGTTGGTTAAGTGTCCGACTTGATCTCAGCTCAGGTCTTGATTCAAGGTTGTTGGGCTCCACACCGGGCATGGAGCCTATTTAAAAAATAAAAACAAAAGCCATCAACTTCTAGAATTTACCCCTTTTTTTCTCATTCTTAATTGTCACTTAACTCTGGTCATACTAACCTCAGCCAGTTAGGGTAGCCCCAGGAAAATGAGAGGTAGAAGCATTACAGGGAGGAGCCCAGAGAAGTCCAGACTGAGGACAGCAGAAAAGTCAGTATGTGAAATGGCTGACTTCTCAATCCAAGATTTGTAGAAACTGATGTTTGTATATATTCCAGGCTCATTGGTTCGGATGCAGTTTGATCCCCAGCTGACCACTCCTGCCAGGACCCAGAAATCCTCCACTCTACATGTCAGGGGATCTCCTCTACTGCCCTGGGGAGAGAAGAAAGATGACTAGGCCATGCACAGGGCAAAGAGGGTAACTCTCCCAATCGTTGAGTCAAGAACTGTGGAGTTAGGGCCTGTCCAGACACTGCTGGATTTACCCAGGGATTCTGAAGATACGAGACATGGAATAGACATATGGGAAAGGGGAGAGTTCTGGAAGGTGCCTACAGGATGGATTCTTACTATACACTGATCCATCTGCCCCACTGGGAGCTTGGAACAGATCATTTCTTCACTGATGATGGGCTTGATTCCATGCAAGTTTGCTTTCTGATAGTAGTCGCTGCATGTCTGGAGATCAATAAGGGGCACCTTTAGCTCCTTCAGTATGTAAGATGGCTTCATATCTGTAAGATCAAAAAGAATCAGAGCTGTCTTAAAAAATTAGGAAGCAACTTTCAGCTAGGGATACAGATTTTACGCCTCTGGTTTTCAGGGATTTCAGCTCTGATTTTAAATATTCTGCCTCCATATCAGATGGCACTCTGCCTTCCAGTTCGGGGAAATAGCCTAAGGGCCGAGTTCCCTGGGTCTGAACAGGGCCGAAGGCATTTGCTCCCACTCAGATGCCACAAATAACAGAAAATCTTGTGATTCAGGAAAACCCAAAACAATGAATGACGCAGAATTACCTCATTTGGCCTTGGAATATATTGTTATCTTCCATAGCATATGAAGAGGTAGATCTAACATACTCCAGAGAATGAAGACCGTTGATTCAGGCATGAAGCTCTACTCTCCTCATCTGCCTTGAGACTTGCTGAGCAGCCTTACTTTTTTGAATATATCTTCATGCCTGCTTCCCCTCTCCATCTAACCACACACACTACCCGGGTGCAGAGCGAGAGCTATATTACATCTCAGACTGAGAGCTACCTTCTCTCTAAGCTCATTGTCTTGTCCTTCTCACTTTTAAGATGTTAGCACTATTGCTAAACAAGAGCAAAAGCAGATATAAATAAGCCAAAGAGATCACAGCAGAAGTGTGAAAGCAAAGGGGGGAGGTAATAGGGTCAAGGAGACTTTGAAGTCTGTGGCATCTCAGATTAATTGCCTGGAGAGTACAATGTATCTGATGCTGGGGCTGGGATAGAGAGTAGGGGGAGAGAATGTCAGTTGAGGAAAGAGAGCTCAGAAGATCTACTTATCCTCACGTTGGTGTATTCCAGAATAGCCCCATCCAGTCACCCAGCAGGAGGTTGAGTTCTTGAGTTGGGCTGCAGATGAGGGGAGGCAGATGGGCAGGACAACTGGGGTAAAAGAAACTGGGTAGGCCAGTTTTGCCACAGCGATGGCGCTAGTTGTGTTTCTCTGGAAGTGAGGATAGAGGATAATCCTGGACACAGGGATTATCGTCGTTTTGGAGCCGGGGTGACCAGAGATCTGAAGTGACCCCACCAACACATTGTATTTTCTGGTGTCCTTAGACCTGAGAAGAGAAGCAGAGTGGGGGACCATGGGTTTCTCGTGACTCTGTCATGGATTGTCACAGCAGAGCCCATAGTTCTGGAGGTTGCATTTTTTTTCTCTGACTCTTCTTAAGCATTGTTCCTTCACTAAGTATTGAGCATTTCCTGAGAGTACAAATGAGACTTAGACATGATCTGGCCCTCAGAGGGCTGTTGGATTGTGTGCGTGCATGTGCATCCTTGTGCACACCACGAATGTGAGAGAGAGGGGAGGGAAAGAAGACAGACGAGCAACAGACAATTTAACAAGTACAGCATTTTAAACTGTGATAAATACTATGATAAAAACAGGATTTTAAGTTAGAGAGTAAGGGATAGGGGAAGAGTCTTTGGATTGGGCAATCAGGTACTCAATTCAAGTACCTTTGAAGATTGAGAGCAATCTTCAAAGGTCTCATTGAAGAGAGAAGTTCTCAACAGAGGCCCACAAGAGACAGCCATGAGAAGAGCTATCAGGAAAAGCATTTGAGATAGAGGGAATAGACTGTGCAAAGGCCTGGACGGTGAGAAAGAACTTGGCAGTTTCTAGGAATCAAAATAAACCTGTAGTAGAATGACATGAGGTTGGAAAAATGAGCAGATATCTGGTGATCTACAGCTTATAGGCCACAGTGAGGCATCTGGTTTTTATTCTAAGTTGCCTGGGCAGCCACTGAAGGATTTGAAGGAGGGAGTGACATGATCTTGCCTCTGACTTTTTGAAAAATCACTTTGTTATGTATATGAATCAAGTAGCAAAACGTGTTATACTACTGCAGTGGTCTGAGGACAGCTATGCTTGAGTCGAAGTATATTTTGGAAGTAAAACTGACAGAATTGGCACATGGAGGGTGAGGGAGAGTGGGCTTCACATTTCTGAGTATGGCCTGAGCAGCTGGTTATGTTGTTGAATGAGATAGAGAAGACAGAAGTCGGTTTGGGAATGGTGGTGGTGGCGAAATTGTAGCTCTGTTTTGAACACGTGACCTTGAAGGTACCAGTGAGGCTTCCCGATGGAAATGCAGCAGAACTAGAGTTTGGGGCCAGTGATGTAAATGTGGGTGTTATCAGCAAATATATGACATTGTAAACCATAGGAGAGGATGAGGTCACCTGGGGAAAGTAAAGAGTGCATCCAGAGTGGTGTGAAGATGTGGCATGCTGGAAAGGGGGGATCCCTCCCCGGGGAATATCTCCTTTGGGTAGAGACTGAGTTGGGGGCACAGGGAATAACTGTTTTTAGGCATTCATTTCAGCCAAGGCGATTGTCAAATATGAAGATGCTTGAAATCTTAAGAGTAGTTGCATTGACTTGAGAGCTAGGGCAGGAAACCTTTGGACCCACTTCTAGGGCACAGTGTACTCTATTGGGCAGTGCAAGGTAATTTCCCGTCTGACCTGTCACCCAAGTCCCCAGACGGATCTCCCCGAAGCAAGGCCCGCACTCACCGGAAGCAGCTTGCCACTGTCAGCACCCACTGCTGTGAGATGAGAGTGGCTGCACAGATGTGAAGCAAGCCCTGGCGGACGCTGACCTGCCAGGGCCACTGGCCCACGTTGGCCTCCCTGCCTGAGGCAATGCCAGATGAGACGGCAGGCCGCCCACAGACTGCCGGCAAAGAGGAGAAAGGCATGGGAGATCTGCCCAGAAACCTACCCCTCCGCCCCCACCCCTCCGTGCTCCTTTCCCAAACTTGTGTCCTCTCTTCAGCTGGGCACAAATTCCCGTCACTTGGTCCCCCCAGTCATGCTGCCCTGGCTGGGGCATCTTACTTGACTTCAGGAGATTCTCTGGTTCCTCCTCATTGGTGCCTAGGGAGAGAAAAGGGGGTATGTGGGAGACACCTGTGATGAATTCTTGTTGCCATAGGAGGCCCACCGCCCATGCCCTGTGCAGCTTCTCCTGGGCTGGAGCCCCTACCCCCGCCTAGGACTCTCTTCACCCTGGGAACACACCTGAGATCCCCAGCAGAAGGGGCAGCAAGAAGATACAACCAGCAGGGCCCATGTCTTTTTCCTCAGAATCAGCACTTCCTTCTTTCTGGACTTAGGCTCCCAGGGAGAGGCCAGCTGGGGAGCAGCCGGAGAAGGGGGGCAGGACCAGCTTCTCCTGGATGGATGCGTCTGCTTCACCCCCTCCTCTCCTTTGGTTTTCACACAGGCCAGGCACTGAAGGGACCAGACTTCAAAAGTGCAGCTTCAGGACCCAGGGGGAGGAGCTGGGACCCGAGGCGCCCCCTGCTGTGCAGGAGAGCAGGATGTCTGGGGTTCTGCCAGTAGGAAGAGGGGCAAGTTGGGCGTGGGCACTGGAAGGAGCTGGGCTCAGTCAGTGCAATGAACCTGGTGTGGGGCAAGGCCAGGCTCACAGTCCCCCCTCTGTCCAGCCTGCCACATCTCAGGGACTTGCCCTAGTTTCTGTTATGTAGTTACTCCCTGGCCGAAGGTGAACCAACCTGGGACAGATCCCTGAGCTTGGCTCCCAAAGGGCTGTGCCCTCAGTCCTTGGCCTCTTGACCAGTTACAGAATTGACAGAAGAAAATAAAGAAGAGGAAATAAACCGGTCAGTTAGCTGACCAGTATTTCTTGCTGTCTCTTTCCCCTTTTTGTGTCAGTCTCTACCTGTTGTAATTTGTCCTTTGCCTTCCTAAGTCAGCAAATATTTATTAGATCTTTATCATGTACAAGGTATTGTGCCAAATGTGGCAGAATTTATAAGGAAGCATGGATTATGGGGGCTGCCTACCTTCAAGTTGTTGGCAATCTAGTTGGAGAGAAATAGAATAAGGAAATAACTCAGGATGTTTTTTGTTAATAATCGGTCTCCTGTTCATTAAAAAAAGGGAGCAGGTGCTTCTGAAATCTGAATGAACTTGGATACAGCACATAACCTAAGTGTGCTAAGCAAATGTTGGTTGCTATTTTTAAAACCATGATGAGGATGAGGATGGTGACAATGACACAGTTACTTAGACTCTTTAATTCCAGAGCTGTGCTTGGCACAGGAGGGCATATTGGGTACAATAAAAATGAGTGGGATTAGAAGGCCTATAGAAATGGCCGGGGGGGGGGATTATACTTCTAAAAATCAAGAATGGGATTATTAAAATCGAGAATTAATTTAACTTGAAACTTTCTAGAGACAAAAGCAGAAAAGAAAAAGGTTGAGCTGCATAGCTCACATCATCTGAAGCATACTAATAAGCATAATCAAACTCTCTAGTCAGGAGGTAACTTTTTCCTCCTTGGCAATAAATTCAGTGAGTTTGTTATATTATAAAAAGTGCAGGGGTTAATGTAACAAGAAGTTTTCTAGAGGACTGAGAAACATACCTTGGTTTTTATATTCTCTTAATACATGCTAATGCCATCATTCTGAGTCATGATTAAGGCATTTCTGTGAAGAACTAAACAAGTATTTATATTTCTTGTTATGTAACTTGAAACAAAAGTAGAATTTAGAGAAGATGCCTCTTTCTTCTTTCAAGTACCAGTTTTTCCAGCTGTGCTTTGGTGAGGTCTCTATTTTCTGGATACCCTTCAGACTGTCTTAACATTTTATTGACATTTTATTTTCTTGACTAAGTAACCAGCTTGTATTTCTGCCTCTATGAGAGCCTGTCTCAGCTTTGTTTGGTTAGGGGCTGCAGGAAGGCAGGTGAGGAGGACAATTTCAGAACCCAAGAAAAGTACCAAAGATTTCAACATATGCAGTCTCATCTCCCCTATTTAGAAGGGAATGGAAAGGTCTGCCCCTCCCCCACCCCAGACAGAAGCCCCAGACATCCTCTCTCCCTGGACAGCAGAGGGTGCTTCAGGCCCCAGCTCCCCCTGGGTCTTGCAGCCGTACTTCTGAGGTCTGGTCCTTCAGTGCCTGGCCCTGGGTGAAATGGATAGAAAGCAAAGATTATTTCAGCCAGAATGCCCAGAAGTTAGATACTGTGTATTAGGATACTAATGTGTATAATTAATAATGTAGATAAATTACAAACTCTGGAGAGAGAAGGACAGTTTAAAGTCTTTGTTATAATTCAGGTGGTTCTTCTAGTTTACAAAGAGAATAAACTTTTTTTGTGTAGAAATGTTACATTGATTTCTGAATAGTTTGGCATGTGATCAGTTACAGAAGCTTTACAGTATTTTACATTTGCAGAACATTTTCCTCCACACAGTGACTGTGAGGGTTTTCATTTCTATTTTATAGATGAGGAGACTGAGGACCTTGGAGGTTAAATGACTTAACTAGTTGTATTACTGTGCACTAGCAAAACTGGGAATTGCTTCTATTTCCTAGTCTACTATGGTAGTCCCCCTCCTTATCCCTGGGGGATATATTCTGAGACCCCCAGTGGAGGCCTGAAACCACAGATAGTACCAAACCCTAAGTATACTGTTTTTCCTATACATACATTCCTAGGATAAAGTTTAGTTTATAAGTTAGGTACAGTAGGAGATTACCCATAATGCCTAATAATAAATAGAACAATTATACCACTATGCTATAATAAAAGTTATGTGAATGTGGCCTCTCTCTCTCAAAATATCTTACTGTGATGCTGGGAGATGATAAAATGCCTGTGTGATTAGGTAAAGTGAGGTGATTAAGGTAGGTGTTGTGACCCAGTGCGTTAGGCTAGTACGGACCTTCTGATGATACTTGCTGCTCGGGACCACGGTGGACCAGGGGTAACTGAAACTGGAAAGCGAAACTGCGGATAAGGGGGGACTACTGTAATAAGATTCAAATCCAGATCTCCCGACTTCTTGTCTAGTAGTCTTTCCCTCCATGCTACGGTAGCCTTCCAAGCCCAGGAGACATCATTCATTTATTCAGTAATCATTTTTTCATTGCCCATGCCAGACACTGTTCTAGAATAGGAGGAGTGACAACATAGAAAAAGCCCCTGTCCTCATGGAGCTTATACTCTAGTTTTAGATCATGAGAAATACTTTGGAGAAAAATAGAACAGGAAAGGAATTCTGTGGTGGGGTGGTCAGGGAAGACATCACTGAGGTAATTTCTGAGCAGGTATTGGAGGAAAGAGAGGCATTGAGCCAGTGGTTACCTGAGGGAAGAGGGGTTGAAGCACAAATGATAGCAGTTCAAAGCCCCCAAAGCAGGGGTGTATTTGGACATTTGAGAAACACTAAAGCTAGAGCAGAGTGAGTGAGGGGTGCCAGCGATAGGAAATGAGGTCAGACAGGGAATCAGCCAGACCGTGTAGGTCCTCATGGGCTACTGTGAGGACTTTGGCTTTTATTCTTGGTAAAATGGGAAGATTTTGGTCTGACTTAAAGTTTTAAATGGATCACAGTGACTACTAGGTTGAGAATGGTCAGGGGTAGAAGCAAGGAAACCAGTTAGAAAACTGTTACAATAATTTGGGCAGGAGGTAATGATGGCTTTGGACCAGAGCTGTGAGGGCAAAAGTGGTAAGAAGTGGTAGATTCTGGGGGTGCCTGGGTGGCTCAGCCAGTTAACCATCTGCCATCAGCTCAGGTCATGATCCCAGGGCCCTGGGATTGAGCCCCACATCAGACTCCCTCCTCAGCAGGGAGCCTGCTTCTCCCTCTCCTGCTCCCCCTGCTTGTGATCTCTCTCTCTGTCAAATACATAAAAAAAATATTTAATAAATAAATAAAATCTTAAAAAAAAAAGTAGATTCTGGTTGCATTTTGAAGGTAGAGCTAATGAGACTTGCTGATAAATTGGATGTGGGTATGAGAGAAGAGTCCATAATGACCCAGATGTTTTTGGCCTAGGCCCCTGGAAGTATGGAATAACCACTTACTAAGATGGAGCACACTGTAAGAGGAGCAGGTCTTTGGGGGGTAGACAAGAAATTCATTTATGGGCATGTTAAGCTTAAGATGCTTGATAGATGTCCAACTGGAAATGTCTAGTAGGCTGTTGAATCTGTGAATGTGCACAGAGTCCGGAGGTTGCTACAAACTGAAGGGCTAGATTAGGGTGTCACCCACATGTCAAAGTGTTTAGAGCCATGAAATGAGATAAGGTCACCTAGGGAATAAGTAGAAATAGAGCCCACTGTGAGTTTTAAGGATTGACCACACCAAAGTTTAGATGAGATAAACAGGAACCAGTAAGAGACTTGAGAGGATAGCAGGAGTTAGGCAGAGAATGATAGTAGTCTTCTGGAAGCCAAGTGAAGAAAGTGTTTCAAGGAGGAGGACGTGATTGGCAGCCAAATGCTGCAGACAACGAAGAGCTGACCATTGGATTTAGCATCATGGAATGGATTCTGTTGAAAGAGGTTATTAAGTGGACATGAGTGTCGGTTGACCCATGAACTGGACTTGGGCGTTCAGAGGCTCCTTACCCCCTCTTCTGTCCTTGGACTGTGGGTTCTGTTTGCCTTTCGGACTCTTAGAGGCTTTCCAAAGACATATCCTTGAGATAGTGATGTGGTATTGAGACCATCCAGACCATATATGTGACTAGCCCAGTTAAGGCCTCTACATAGTTTGAAGATTTGGCAAATGGGTATAGAGATCTACTTGTCTTGGGCAGCCACCAATTCCCTTCCTTATTAAACTTGCCACCTACCAATCTGAAGTGGCCTGATTCTTTGGTCTCTCCTTACCCTCTGTTTCAGATTACACCTGGGAAGCTCCCAAGGTGGTTGCAAACCAACAGATTTGAGAGAGAAAGGGGAAGAATTGGAAACAGTAAATAAGGCAATTTTTTAAAGTGGTTTTACTGTTAAGATAAATTGAGAAACTGGGACGCCTGGGTGGCTCAGTCGGTTAAGCATCTGCCTTCAGCTCGGGTCATGATCCCGGGGTCCTGGGATCAAGTCCTGCATCGGGCTTCCTGCTCAGTGGGAGGCCTGCTTTCTCCCTCTCCCTCTCCCGCTGCTTGTGTTCTCTCTCTCGCTGTGTCTTTCTCTGTCAAATAAATAAAAAAAATCTTAAAAAAAAAAAAAAGATGGGACAAATTATTTCATGTTTGTGTGCTAATGGAATTATCTAGAAGAGGGAGAAATTGATGCAGGAGAGAATGCGGGAGAATTGCTGCAGTGTCCTTGAGCAGACAGGAGGGGGACTGGACCTAATGCATCAGTTGGGGCATGAGGATGCTTTCATTGGCGCACAGACAGATCTTTCGTACAGCAGGAAGAAAAGTAAATATGTGAATACAGATGCCAGTTGGTAGGAGATGTGGTAGAAGTTCTCTGCTGATTGTTTCCATTTCCTCAGTGGAACGGAAATCATCTATTGAGAGTGAGGATGGGAAGGGAAGTATTAAGGACTTAAGAAGGAGTGAGCTAGTCATGTACCAGTGCGGGAGATGAATGGACCAGAGAAATAATTGTGTGACTGCTGGACAGCAGAAAGTGTCCACTTGAATTTGAAGTGAAATTGGCAGAGTTGTGTTCACAGGCAGTGTTCAGCAACCTGGGTGGAGGCACAGAGAGGGCAGAGCTGTGGCTGACGTTCTCTGAAGTGGGTACGATGAGGGGGGTACAGGTAAGGGAGTGATTATAATGAGAAATCATGAAATTACACTGGAAAGGAGGGAAGTAAGGAGTGAGGGGACTGTAGAGAGTAAAGCAAGGCAAAAATCAGTGGATCTAAATCCTAATGGGGTTGAAAATGATTGGAATTGGCATTCTTGCTCTCAGGAGTGCAGGAAAGATAGTTGCTGGGAAAGTGAGATGCTTGACGTTGAGGTCACAGAGAAGGTGCAGTTATTGGTGATAACAAGGCAGGGGAAGATCACTGAGGTAGCATCTGAGCTCAGGTGATAGATCATTTAGTCCTGATAGTAGAGTACGATGGAGAGGCCCTGGATATAGGGGAGACTTAACAGGAGCACGCAGAGGCCTGTGGCTCTCCTTTTTTTTTTTCCACTTTTCTCTGAGTCTTTCAGAGTACGGGTCTGAACACCAAGACCCCAGGCTGAAGGGCCACTGAAAGTTGAGGCTGGGAGGCATCCCTCAGTCGCTATCTTTGTTGCCTGATCCTCAGCTGGCGATTCAGCTAAACAAACTGCTGTTTTCTTCAGCCACAGTTTTCCATTTGGTTCACAAAACCATCATGGGAGACTTTGTGCTAGGTCTGGTGCACCTGTAACCAGAGCAGAATGCCCTTTTTCTCCAGGCTGGCAGGTGGAAAGAAATCTAGTGTTTTAAAGAGTAGAGAAGTGAAGATACGGAGTAAAATAGAAAGTTTCCCTCCTCACCCTCTTTACTTCTAGCACCTCTTGGGTTGTTTTTTGAGCATCATTCCAGATGTCTTTCCTTCTTTTTCTGCCTATGCATGTATATTTGTGTGGGTTCTGTATGTACATATCTGTGTGTGTGTGTGTGTGAATAAATCACAGAAAAAGTGGAAGTATTCTACATGCAACCTACCTTTCTCCCTCCAGTTCTTCCACACCAACGTATACTGAGCTGAAGACTTTCCTTTAGCTCAGCTACATAACATTACACAATACAGAAGTGTAGCATAACTTTAAAATCATGTCCATGTAGCCCGGCTAGCTCAGTCGGTAGAGCATGAGACTCTTAAAATCATGTCCATGTTGATGGAAACTTAGTTTTTATTTTTTGCTGTTATAAATTATGCTGTAGAATATGCTAAAGAGGGGCGCCTGGGTGGCTCAGTCATTGAGCGTCTGCCTTCGGCTCAGGTCATGATCCCAGGGTCCTGGGATCGAGCCCCACATCGGGCTCCCTGCTCGGCGGGAGGCCTGCTTCTCCCTTTCCCACTCCCCCTGCTTGTGTTCCCTCTCTCGCTGTGTCTCTCTCTGTCAAATAAATAAATAAAATCTTTAAAAAAAAAAGAAAAAAGAATATGCTAAAGAATATCTGTATTCGTGTGTACCTCTGCACTTGCTTTGATGTGAATTGCTCTTACATGGAAAATACCTAGTGTTTTAAGTCTGATCTCTGTTGCCAAATTGTCCCCCACAAAGACGGTACCAAGTTATAGTGATTGAGAGCATCCCTTTTCCCACCTCCTCATTCATACTCATTGTTTATTTCCTCAACTCCTCCACAGTAGCTCATCTGATAGGACTATTGGGAGAAAACGTTTTCACCAAACAATACTGTACTAATTTGGAGGGAATGACTGAAATTGGGGAATAAGAAAAATAAGATATTTCATTCTAATTCCTTATGCAGGGGATGGAATATTAATGCTTCTCCAAATTCTAAGATTGAGCTAAAACAGAGAGGGCCTTAACTAAATCCTTAAAGAGGAAAGTGATCAGAGGCAAGGCTGTAGAGTAATGGAAGCTGTCATAATAAAAGAGCAGACTTGATTTCTCTTTTGTCCTTGAAAATGTTTTCAAATCTTTTTTTTTTTTTTTTTTTTACAGCAAGTTTATAAAGATTTTGAGTTCTCTGGTAAACCCTTATAAATCATTGATTCCAGGTTTTATCTGAGTTTAATTCTGAGTTTGTGGTGACTAAATTGGAAAGAAATTTTATATGAAGTTTTATTTATTTATTCTATTTGATCAGGTTTTCAGAACTTGAAATTTTGGCCTTTTTTGGAAGGAGAGACCTATAATAATAGTTCATATTTAAGATGTAACAGTATAGATTTAGTACTGCTTATTCACTTTCTCATGTTTATTCTATATAGAATTTTATATTTATGATCTCTCTCCAGTTAAAAATCTTTTTTTTTTTTTTTAAGATTTTATTTATTTATTTGACAGAGAGAGACACAGCGAGAGAGGGAACACAAGCAGGGGGAGGGGGAGAGGGAGAAGCAGGCCCCCCGCCGAGCCTGGAGCCCGATGCGGGGCTCCATCCCAGGACCCTGGGGTCATGACCTGAGCCGAAGGCAGACGCTTAATGACTGAGCCACCCAGGCGCCCCTCTCCAGTTAAAAATCTTTTATTAGTGATGCCTTGATAACTGTCTGATAATTTTGTCAGCCAGAGAAACATTTGAAAACAAGTTTTAGGTATGAAACTAGAAGAGCTAAGTAAAAGTCTTTTTCTTTTATTTAACTAAGAAAATATTTTTAAATTTTATGGATATAATGAGTATATACCTAGGACAAAGTATCCGTACAGACTCTGAAAATAGGCGTGAGTATATGTATGTTTTGGGTAACCTTATTGTGAATTTGTACTTGTCAGCACAATAATTACATACCCTTGAGTGCTTTATAGTTGGGCTTTCACGTAAGTACACATCTGTTTAAAACTCAAAACAATCTTGTAATACCCACTTAAATGTTTTTGAGGCTCACTTTATGTCTTTGAGGAGAAGATGATAGAAAAGTAACAGATGGCCAATAAGGATATTAATTGACAGGGAAGCAACTTAATTTAGTTACTTTAGTTCCTGAGTTAAGGTTATGTATATATCAGTATAAATTCACTTTAAGAAAGTCCTGGGACTATGTTTCCACTGAAGGTCTTTTGCTTGTGATTTGTTTTTTGTTGTTGTTGTTGTTGTTTGTTTGTTTTTGTTTTTGTAAAGCTTGGTGGTGGATGGGGTGGGGAGAAAAAGGGAAGAAGAAGGAGATGGATTTGAACCCATGTTTATAGTTCCAAAGTCAGTGCTATTTCTTCTTCTCCAAGGGTCTGTTTTCTGTTGACCTTTATCACTGGAAGAAATTCTCAGTGCTCAAAGCAATTTTTTGTAATTTTAGATCTAAATATGCCACTGACTGGATTATGCATGTTTGAACATGTAAAAAGATTTTCTTATTAAATTAAGTTTAATCTTATACTTAATGTTCCCCCCCGTTATATGGGGAGAACTTTGAAGCAAAGATCAGAAATCAAATGACACTAATGCTTCCTAATGAAAGAAATCTCTATTCAGTGCTAATTAAAAATATATTGGCTGGACGTCTAGTCAGCTAGGCTTAATTCTCATCACTCAAGTCCTGAACATTATGGGAAAAACACTTTGTCCAATTCAGAAATAGCTAGATTTTTTCCATACCTCTTTTTTTTTTAAAGATTTTATTTTATTTATTTATTTGAGAGAGAGAGCATAAGAGGTGGTGGCATTAGAGAGAGAAGCAGACTCCTTACCGAGCAGGGAGCCTGATGCGCGGGACTTGATCCCGGGACTCGGGATCATGACCTGAGCCGAAGGCAGTTGCTTAACCAACTGAGCTACCCAGGCGCCCTTTCCATACTTTATTAGGAAAAATTAAAAAATGAAATTAAGAAAAAGAAAATCATTTAGAACTATCTTACAGTTATAAAATATAAAATAAAGAAACATGGCAGTTTCTGATATGTCTGAAGGCAGGATGGTTGTTATGATCATACTTTAATATTTGCTTCCTGTTGCTTGGCTGCCATTGGGGAATTTAAGAATCATGTTTACAGCAGTCTCAGTACTGAACATAAGAAAATACGAACAATCATACTGTTTTTTCCGTAAATATCAGGTAACTTTAATGAGCTATAAGAAAATGATACCACTTTTACATAGCACCACATTAATTTCTTAGAAGTAAATAATTTAATATAATATAGTCATGTTATATGCAATATATCCAAGATTTGGCTCTGTTTTATTAAATCCATATAAAATTAATGCATCTGTTCATATATGCATTAAGGTTATAGAGTTGTACAATTAAAGCAGGTTGGAGGGGCTGGAGATAGCAGCAGGGAATTGATTCCAGATGGGCATAAGGCATCTTTTCAGGGTGATGGTAATGTTCTAAAATGATTGTGATGATGATTGCACAAATCTGCAAATTTACTAAAAATCGTTGAACTGTACACTGCGAACAGGTATGTAAATAATATTTCAGTAAAGCTATTGATTTAAAAAAAAAATGAAATGGGTAATATATGACCATAGCTGACCCCAGAAGATAAAGGAAATCCAAAAGAACAGTTATTATTGATGAAATAGAGAAAGTTGTTAACGAGCTACCCTCCCTTTTCTCTCCTTCAAGTTTACAAGGAAATTCAACCACACCTTTAAGAAACAGATGATCCCAGTGCTATTTTCAACTCTTTCAGAACGCAGAAAATGAAGGAAAGTTTCTGAATTCCTTTTTATGAAGGGAAAATAACACTGACATTGAAACGAGGAAAAGATATGTTTCCTAAAAGAAAACCAGAGCTCGGTTTTGGGTGTGAATATTGAAGCAAAAATCTTTGGAAGAAAAATTATAATGCAAATCACCTTTGAAAAGTAACACACACAACAGCAATTTAGTGCTGAATAGTTTGGGTTCTGGAGCTGGACTGGTTTGGAATCCCAGTACCATCACTTCCTAGCTCTGTGACCTTAGCAAAGTAACTGAACTTCTTCCTTTCCCATCAGTAAATAAGAGAACTTCCTTCATAGAGTTCATGTGATGGCCAAGTGAGTAAAGCACTTTATGTAAGTTCCTGGCAATAAATGTTAAATAGGGTAATAACTGCACAGTTTATAAAAAATTATAAATGTGTCAGCATTTGGTCATTTCTCTATTGTTGACCATTTGGACTTGCTATTGTAAAGGAGTGCAATAAATACCTTCATATGGGTATTTCCCTCACTTTTCTATTCCTGAAGATAGATGTTTAGAAGTAGAATTTTGAAGGAAAAGCTATAAACTTTATTATTATTATTTTTTTAAAGATTTTATTTATTCATTTGAGACACAGAGATACAGAGAGAGAGAGGGAAAGCATGAGCAGGGAGAGAGGCAGAGGGAGAGGGAGAAGCAGGCTCCTCGCTGAGCCAGGAGCCCGATGTGGGGCTCGATCCCAGGACCCTGGGATCATGACCTTGGTTGAAGGCAGACGCTTAACCATCTGAGCCACCCAGGCGCCCCGAAAAGCTATAAACTTTAAAGTCCCAAATAGCTCTCCAGAAAGATCATACCCATTCCTACAGATGGTAGGTAAGAGGGTTTCTACACTACTCACACCAGAATTGAGCATCATCATCGAAAAAAATCTTAGGTAATTTGGTAAGCCCAAAATAGAATGTAATCACTTTATAGCCTTCAAATATTGAGAGCATAGAACAAAACCTTAATTCAAAATGTTATCACAAAGCACCTGAAACTCTGAGAAATAAAATATTGTCAGTGCTCCTTAGATGAATACCTGGAATTGGGGTTTCCTTTTCACATTCAAATTTTGCATGATGTTAGGATATTTGCCTCTTGTTACTTTGCTTCAAGCTACTTAATCTGATGGAGAAATTTTCCTAAAAAAATCAGTTAAAAAATAATCTACTGGGGCGCCTGGGTGCTTCAGTTGGTTAAGCGTCTGCCTTAGGCTCAGGTCATGATCTTGGGTTCCTGGGACCCAGCCCCGCCTCAGGCTCCCTGCCCAGCGGGGAGTCTGCTGCTCCTCTCCCCCCACTCACGCTCACTCATATGAGCACATGCTCTCTCACTCTCTCAAATAAAATCTTAAAAAAAAAAAAATCAACCCAAAACAAATGTCACTAGGGAAAAACTATTTGCAGCCCTTTTATTCTTTGTCTTCAGGATGGTTGTAAAGTCATATATCTTTCCAGTCCTTCTCTTTATTGTTCCTTCTCTGGTTAAATTCATCCCAGTTTTTAAATTCTTTGGGAAGTGAGAATGGGTCAAGTCCCAGTGAAAGACTCATAAGCCAGATTGGGCCAATGCAAATCCATTCAATTGAATTTGAACTTAGATGACTTTTCAGCTGGAGCAAACTGGGAACTTTTATGATCTTTTACAGGGAATGGGTCTGCCTCAGGAACATCTTAAAAGGCTCTGGGTACAGTCACCACTAAAAGCTGGGAAGGTGGAAATAACCCATCTGTGTCCTAGATTTGTTCTCCTGTGAAGACTTGACACTGCTAAGGCAGGATTCCCTTTTCCTGTATTAAAGCATTCACCTGAAATCTTACCAAATAGCGATATCCCCTTTTCCCCTGAAAAACAAATTAATAGGGGACTGTGTCTTGTTACAGTACTTATTCAAGACTTGAACAAATTAATATTAATATACTAATGAGTTTAAAGACTAAGTCAGAAAGGTCAGTAGTGATAAAACTGCTTAGCAGTTTATTCTTTTTTTTAAGAAAATATTTTATTTGAGGCAGAGAGGGCAGAGCAAGAGAGAGAGAGAGCACGCGTGTGCACACATGGAAGGGGCAGAGGGAGAAGCAGGCTCCCCACTGAGCAGGGAGCCCGATGTGGGACTCGATCCCAGGACCCTGAGATCATGACCGGAGCCGAAGACAGATGCCTAACCAACTGAGCCACCCAGGCGCCCTGCAATTTAATTATTCTTACATCACTTGGATTCTATACAGTAGAGATTACTCCCATTTAACCTGTCAGTTTTGCTATGACTATGTTTTGAGACAGCCGTACCTATTGACACTTGGTTAACATTTCAGATGAACATTGGAGACACTTTTTCTGTACAGATTAATTATTTTAAATTGCCTGGCAAAATTGAGAGGCTACCACAGTTCTGATGTCCATTTGCATCTTATACTTTCCCAGAGTGTACATTTCACTTGACATGTCTATCTTATGGTCTCTGACTATAACATGGTGTTGTCAAGCCCTTTAAAAAAGCATTGGGTTTCTTGAGAAGCTGTGATGGCCAAGCTTTGCCCTCCCAGGACCCTGAGGCTGCTTTATCACTCAGTTGTGGCCATTCCAGAGGACTCTTTAGTCACATGCAGCTACACGACATTTTAGATACTCTGTGTAGGACCATTGAATCTACGATCCATGTGGTCACAAGGATATCTGGCAAAGGAAACCAAGCTGCTTCTTGACATTAGATGTAGCATGTCTACTTTTAAGGTCCCCTCTCCCCCCAATGCTGTTTGTATAAGTTTTGCTTATTTCTGTTTTTGTGCTTCAGTTTGTCCAGTGCTCTC
>NC_138370.1:64623851-64642243 GCF_054177405.1 Leptonychotes weddellii
TTTGTACCTTATAATAGAGGCAGATCGCCTCCGATCGCTGTGGTTCTTATTATCAAAATTAAGTTTACTTGTATACGGAACAACCACAAGAAATTTGATTCTGTAAAGAATCCTCTTTAGCTGTGGCCTGGCAGTATATAAATGGTGCTTTATTTAACAGAATACCTGTGGAGGAAATAAAGCACACTTGATGTAAAAAAAAAAAAAAAAAAAAAAAGCATTGGGTTTATTTTTAAATCTCATTTTTAACCTTTTTTTTTTTTAAAGATAATTCTGAGAAAAAGCCATTCCTGTGATCCTCAGATGTCGAAAGAAACAATATAGAATCAGATATTAGCATCTTCCTTTCCTGATTTTGTTGCAGCTTCTGTTTTCTTTAGGCTATCTTGAATGCTGAGCTTTCCTTCTACATGCTGTCAGGGTTTTGACCCAATTTCTCTAAAATCTAAAGGGGCAGTTCCCCCAAACTCATGTATTAGCGTGTCTTTGAACTAAAGAAAACCCTTCAGCAGTTTCGTTTTTCAGAGATGTGAAAAGACTCTGTGGCGGCGTCACGTTTAAGATGTGTGTGTCTGGTTTACTCTAGACCCTTAGAGGTCAAATCAGCTTTTGTTTCCTAGTTATTAAGTTCAGGAGCCAAAAGCTATTTCACTAACCCACAAAAATCACTTAGCCTCCCTACCAATCAATGCCTGCTACTGCTTTGAAGAAGTGTATGTAACACCTTGGAAATTCAGCTCCAAAATGAGTCTTGAAAATCCGTTGAGTTTTTCACTCCTCGAAGAGGACATACCTGGAGATGTACTCCCTGTTCGGTTCTTGCTCTAGCAAGGATTGGAAAATCTCTCTGTTTATGGTTTGTCTCCTTTTCAGCAGCTATTCTCAAACCATATCAGTCTTCCCTGAGCTTATATCAACGAAAAGCAATTTTCCTCAGTGCTCAGGAAAAGAATAACAATAATTTTTTTTTTTTAAAGATTTTATTTATTTGACAGACAGAGACACAGCAAGGGAGGGAACACAAGCAGGGGGGAGTGGGAGAGGGAGAAGCCGGCTTCCCGTGGAGCAGGGAGTCCAATGTGGGGCTTGATCCCAGGACCCTGGGATCATGACCTGAGTCGAAGGCAGACGCTAAACTACTGAGCCACCCAGGCGCCCCACAAATGAAGAATTTTTGAATGTTCAGCTTTTCTCCAGCAGTTGTCCTGCACTGACTTAGGGAATAACCGTGGAAACATACGGGACAGATCTGATGTCTCATGCTTTGTTTCAGTCTTTCAAAATAATAACACTAATGATTGCCTTTTGTTCTTCTCTTGTCCTTTTATGACTTAATTTCTGCCAGTAGGCAACATCATATGAATGCCTAAGACAGTTGAGAACTTCCTGTTGTCAGTAACATCCTTACTAGAGACAGGAATCACTTTATTTACCGCCATGTTTGTTTTGAGTGTATGTGACATCAGTTTATACAGTTTGGCTCCCACATTGTAATGGTATTCATGGAGGGAAATAGAAGCGAAACATTGCTTTTTCCCTTTCTCCAATTTATTTTTTCCTTTTATAGTATAAAGTCTCACCTTTTTATTTACTATTTATTATATTTTTTAAGTTGATCATAACAGTATGCTCTCAATTTAAATATACAATGGTTTTTCTTGTATTTGGACACAGATTACTCAGGAAATACACAAATTCTTGATTGCATGTTAATTTGCTCTTAATTGACTAGCATCATAAAGATTAAGGAGAGATAACCAGGGAGAGTTCTTTCCTTTCTACAATGCTGTCTGTTTCTAGGGAAATGGAAGAGAAGTTTGGGGGTACTCTGTTCTCACTGAATCTTTTTATTGTTTGTCTAATAGTCAGGAGTATTCCTAGAATTGTCAGTGTGTCTGTTACTTGGAATTATTATTGGGAAACTTTTTCTGCTTATTCTGTTTCCCCCCTTGATTCTACAGCTTTGTTAGTTGTATTGTCAATGCCACATCTATGTTCAGCTTCTTATCTGTACACGGGAGACCTTCTTACAGCTTTTTATCGAAAGATCATTTATCTTTTTTATTTCCCACATATCGTATTTAGGGATTAAGAATCTTACAGTCCAATTCAAATGCAACCCGCTTTATTATTGAAGACCTCACACCGGAGGCTTTGTCTTAGAATATTGGCATTAATTTCCCAATCAGCTGTCACCCAAGGACATTAAGAACCATGTAAAGTCATATAAAATCTATCCTTCTAAATACACAGTCTCCTTTATATTCCATTGCACTTTTTCCTTTTAACAAACAAAATTCTGACTTGTTAATGGAAATGTGATGTTTTCACTTTCTTTCACTGTTTATTTAAAAAGCACATCAAGAATGTGCTGTGTGAAAAGCCAGTCTTGAACGTGGGATTGGGGTCAAACCAGCTGAGTTCCAGTCCCAGATCTGCCCTTGTTGGTTGTTCTTATGACCCTGGACCAGTTACTTAACCTTGGGGAACTTCTGTCTCCACATTTTATTTTAATTTATTTATTTATTTGACAGAGAGACAGAAGAGGGAGAACACCAGCAGGGGGAGTGGGAGAGAAAGAAGCAGGCCTCCCGCTGAGCAGGGAGCCCGATGTGTGGCTCGATCCCAGGACCCTGGGATCATGACCTGAGCCGAAGGCAGACGCCTAACGACTGAGCCACCCAGGCGCCCCAGTCTCCACACTTTAAAATGGGAATAATTGCAGGGCTGTGACAGTTAGTTGATGCACATGGTACAGAGAATGGAAATGCAGCTCTGATTATTACCATTACTTTTCAGTTTGGCATAGATCAGGTTGGCAGGCCAGTATGTGAAATTCAGAAATATTTTTTCTTTTTTCTTTTTTTTAAAAGATTTATTTATTTGGTGGGAGGAGAGGGGGCATGGGGCAGAGGAAGAGAATGAGAATCTCAAGCAGACTCCCCGCTGAGTGCGGAGCCTGCCACAGGGCTTGATTTCACCACCCTGAGATCATGACCTGAGCCGAAACCAAGAGTCAGATGCTTAACTGAGCGAGCCACCCAGGTGCCCCTCATTTAGAATATTTTAAACATTCTCTTCTGTTCTCTAAATTGTTTCTTTTTGTTCCAGAATTGATCATTCATCTTGATCTTTCCCTTTTATACCATTGATTTTTCCTTAGATGCTTTGCTTAGCATTGGTTGTAGGTACATGTTTATGAATAAAAGGCTAAATTGGCTGATATACGTGGTGGTTTTATTTCTCCAGAAATGCTTTCCTCTGAATGACATAACTGACTGTGTCAGTGGTGTATTAATGGGTTATACTATTGGTGGGTTTTCCTGTAAGGGAGTTGGAAGACAAGCTCAGACCCTCAAAATTGCCAAGTTAAGGAAGTTGTTATTCTAAGGGTGAGATGTATCTAGAAATGGAGTGGTTTACTCTATTTTACCTGTAGGACCTGTCTTTTCTCTCTGTCTCCCAACAATTTCTGGGTCTGAAGTTAATTTAAATCCTAAATTATCTAAACTGTACTCTTTTTCCTCTCAAGTCCCCGGTCCCCTACTGGGATTCTCCCTAGGCAGATCACTAACTTTATATGGGTAGCAGTTTTTTGCCTTTAGCTCAAAAGGAAAGCCTTGCCTGGCTTCTAGGTGTAATTGGTTGTGGAACGGGCTGAATAGTGCTGAGGAGCTGGATCTGGCCATCTGAATATAGCTCTAATTAACTATCTTCATGGATGTCCAAGGGACCAGTTTTTATTCTTTGACCCAGAAGGAGCTTGCTAGAGAGAACTCATGTTTAATCTCTGATGTCTTTGACCTTGGTTTCAAATTTCTTAGGATGTCTGATTCATTGGATCACTCTCATTCTTGTTTTGTTTTAGTGTTGTTATGGTTCTATTCATGTTTTTGTTTTTTATTTTATTGTCTTTCAATTTATAGGGAGAGGAGGTGGATGTAACCACTCAGTCACCTTAAATGAGTCAAGTAAATATTTCCATATGATTTTTCACTTTAAAGCCTCAAACCTGTCTCCATACTCTTTGAACTCATCAGTGTTAATAGCATAAGATTATTGATAGTACTAGGTAGTGAATGTTATCCTAAACGTGATATATTCCTACCCATTGTCTCATCTTGCTTTACTAACCACAGTTATTGGGAACATATACTACGCACCATATCATTACTCACTCTTCTTCCCTCAACACATATTGCCCATTGCTAATCCTGTCTGTTTCTACTCGACCCTCCCACTTTCATTTCCTCCTACGCTTTCCTTAGATCAAGGTTTCCACCTGGTTTATACTGTTAGTGGTCTTTCAACCTCCAGCCCTCCACCCCAGTCCATTCCACCAGGCTACCCTTTCTCCATTGCCTGCAGAAAAGTACAAATGCTAACGTATAACATTCATGAATTTCTCCAAATGATCCTGAATTAATGTTGTAATATCATCTCCCAGTATATTTTCCTTACACTCTGGGATCTATCTACAACCTGATTACTCAGTACTATCCCTCAGTTCTTTGTGCTTTCACTACTATTGTGTAGTATGTAGCTTTCCTAAACTCAGATGCCTTTCTTCCCATATTTACTTCTCAAATTTTGCCAACTTAAAGTTATGCTCAAATCAAATACTATCTATTCTGGCAAGCCTTGAAGATTTCTTAGTCACAACTAAACCTTCCCTTATAATCCTATATTTTAGTAGTAGCTCCTGGGCATTCATTTATTTGATATTCACCATTTGATGATTCACTAGAAACCCTGTAAGTTCAAGTAATTTTCATGTCAGCTGATGTTGGAATTTTTTATTCCTGCTGTAAGGCTAGTACACCAGTCCCAGTGGTTGATAAAACTGTAATGAAAGTTAAAAATGCAGTTAATGCATGCTATACGGATATGCACAGGAAATACATGGATTTGGGTGAAATTGTTATTTGAGAGAGGTCTGGGAATTTGTGCAAATATTTTTATTAAAGATTTTGTGGATTCTTACAATTCTCATGACACATCAAAGGTTCTTCTGCATTTTTTGTACTAATAGTATGCATTAGAAATTGTTTGCTCTTTTGTCTCAACATAGATTGTAAGTTTGTTGAATGTAGCTTTTGTTGTGTTCCAGGAGTATTCCACAGTCTCTTACCCTTCAAGACAGTCAGCATTGTCTTTGATTCTTTTTTCTCTGGGCCAGAGTTGGGTAGATTAGAGAGGTCTATACCTGAGCACACTGAGCCAGAGGGTGTCTAAGGTTGATCTCACTCACCTGCATCTGCAGGTGTTTCATTCATGGCACCGTGGGAAGAAAGCATACAACGCCTTACTCAGGTTTCTGATAAAGTAGAATTGGATCTGTACTTCATCTCCGCATTACTGGAAGTATCCGCTGTTTCTCAGACCCGTTTTTTTAATTGCTTGTGGTGCATGGGTTAACCCAGGAATGATGCAAACAAACATATTTCAAATGTGTCAGTGAGTCTGGGTGTGGAGTAGTGTGGAAATCTTGGATAGCGGATGACAGGCAAACCCACAATATCTGAAAGTCTGATTTGCATAAATGACACGAGCTGCCCCAGAGCCAGTTTCTGGTATGTGGCTAATACTTCTTCCTCCTCACTGCCCAGTGTTTGTATGTTTTAACTATCATTATTAAGAGTGGATTTTGTGTTGCAACTAATAGATGGCTAATTGTATTTGAAAAGAAAATCACCAATACCCAGATTGGTGTCGTATAAACATTTAATAATTATTTTAGGTCATTTTATTCTTTTCTAAAAATTTCACTCTGCAAGTACAGGAATTAACAACAAGCAATATTCTCATAATCTGTTTAATTTTATAATGAATTGTCCCTGTCATCATGTACCTATATCCATACTCTGTTGAACCCGCAGATTAAATGTTAGTAGCAAAAGATTATTGATGGCACTAGGTAGTGAATTGGAGATATTCTCCCGGTGCAGGTATCTTGTCATAAGACACCCAAGGCAAAATCTTCTGTATTGTTAGGAATTTATGAGAGGGTGTTTGTTTTGTGAAGCTGAAGAAACTCAGAGACAGTGGGAAGGAATTTCTGAGGCCCTGGATTCAGTCTCTAAACAACACACCATCTGATACTGAAATATAAGTGTGGCTTTTGGTGAACAGCATTTCTACACTTTTATCCTTGTAGTTTATCAAACGAGTGGGACCTCCAGCCTTCTGATAGAGTGGGAAGGGCAGGGACTTTGGGATTCCTCAGATCCAGGTTTGAAAATTCGTACTCCCTTAATTAGCTTCTCTGAGACTTTGCTTTCTCATCAGTAAAGTGGAAAAGACTCGCATCTTGGGAATTCCATGACGAGTAAATGAGACTATATTAGAATGCCTCTAACATAGTGAAGACTCAGTGAATAATAGCTGTCATTGTTGTCGTTATGCTGATCACCAGTTCTGAATTTATCTCAACTGTGTTTTGTGACCTGGGAGCCACAGAAGGTGAATCCCTTGTGTAGCTTCCTGTGCTTCTTTGTAATAATTGCATTGCGTTTTCCTCCCCTTAAACGGTGCATTTTTCATTACACAAATAGAGTGTTTTGTGAATGCTACAATTCTGAAGCCGCACTTCAAAATGCTTTCATTTGAAGCATTTGCATGGTAATGCGCAATCTGTCTTCTCCATGAATTAATAACAACTGCTCCCTCGCACCCCCAAAAGAAACACCAGATGATACAAAGGCTTTTGTAGCTCAGCTGATTCCCAGTTTGCAGAGGTGTTGGAGAGGACTCATACCAGTATACTCAACGATAGATACTTAGGTTGTACCTACTGTGTGTAAGGTGCTCTGCCTGCCATTACAAGGCATATAAAGGCCCTGTCTTGAAGGAACTTATAAAGTGGAAACAATAAGACATCGATGAAGAGGGGCGCCTGGGTGGCTCAGTCGTTAAGCGCCTGCCTTCAGCTTGGGTCATGATCCCGGAGTCCTGGGATCGAGCCCCCTCATCGGGCTCCTTGCTCGGTGGGAAGCCTGCTTCTCCCTCTCCCTCTCCCACTCCCCTTACTTGTGTTCCCTCTCTCGCTGTGTCTCTCTGTCAAATAAATAAAATCTTAAAAAAAAAAAAAGACATCGATAAAGAGAATTAGAAGGTGATTCAACATGTGGTAAGTGCTGATGGGTGCTAGGCACCGTGTGGTGGGGGTGGGGAAGCGTTATTTCTGCCCGTGGGGAATCAAGTAAGGCTTCAAAGCTGAGATGGCAGATGTCTCTCAGGTCTCCTCTTAAAGATCCTGTGTGTCTTTAGAATTGTGAAAAATCAGAACTGAACACTTACTTCAGAGGCATTCTGTACAGTTGAAGAATAGAATGAGACAATTGGGCATTCTCTTCACTTGTGTCCCAATAGCCTTTTGAAGGTGGTTGTGCGGATGGAATTTTGTTAATAAAGTGGAGAGGAAGGAGACGGGTGGGCTTGAATTTGTAAGAAGCAATGTGGTGGTGTGCAAGGAATACATTCTCTATCCCTAGTTAAGGTAATGTGGCAAGGCCAGATAAGGCTTTACCTTTACTTGATTTTAGATTAGAGACCAAGACTGCCCCACTGTGGATAAAAATCTGTTTGAGGACTCAGATCAGAAAAGTCCTTATCTATCTGTATAGGAAAGATTTGCACAGCCTAATCTTAGAGTGAGGTATATGGTAATTGGAATAAGGCGATCTCCCCCCTCCTCCTTTTTTTCTGCTTCTCTGCAGATGAAGGAGTCTCTTGGTCAGAGTGGTGTCTGATATTTGCTCATTTCGCAGAGACAAGTGTAAAAAGGTAAAACTTTGTTGTAACGTCTGCAAATTAATCAAAACTAAAGGAATAGGAGACTGTAAGAATGGGCGTTTGCCCTTTAAAGAAAAAAAAATCATCCTTATTTTTACCCTAACAGCTGAAAAAGCAACCTGTGGTTAGAGATG
Organism: Leptonychotes weddellii; assembly: GCF_054177405.1. NCBI lineage: Eukaryota > Metazoa > Chordata > Mammalia > Carnivora > Phocidae > Leptonychotes > Leptonychotes weddellii. The sequence continues at coordinate 64,631,780 of NC_138370.1, forward strand.
TTATCTATCCTTTGACACCTGAAATAACAATTAAATAACAATTTTAATCCTTGTTTTCTGGATTCTTTTTAAGATTTTATTTATTTGAGATGGAGGGTGAGCAAGAGAGAGAGCACAAGCAGGGGCAGAGGGGGGAGTCCTATGCAGGGCTCAATCCCAGGACCTGGGATCATGACCTGAACAGAGGGCAGTAACCGACTGAGCCACCCAGGTGCCCCATTTTTTGGATTCTTGTAAAAGAAATCCATACTATCTTAAGATATAGAGGCAGATTTCAGTAATTTTATATCTATATAGATAAATATAACATATATTATAAATAGAAATATTTTATCTATTTAGTTTCTTTCTTTATATCACTCATTAATCCTACTCAGGAAATTTATTTTAAAGATCTTGGGTCTCAGAAAATGACTGTGAGGGTTTAATACCAGCAGGATGAACTAGGGATGGGGAAAGACTTCAAGGAATGGGGGGTGGGGTGGTGATTCTTGGTTAGCACTGTTTTCATCCTGAAGGCACTGCCTCTGCCTTTGAGTTCTCTTTCTCTTTTCTCCTGCTTGCTTAGGCCTTATATATCACCTCTGTCAGAGGCTGCAGTGGGAAAATGAAGAAAACTGGAAGTCCATATTTATTAATTTTTTATAGTTAGCCCTTGGTTCAAAAGGGTAAGAGGCTGGAGTGATTGGATAAGAGGAGGATTGGAAATTAATTACTAGTACAGTCCTGTCCTCTTGACCAGTAATAAGAGAAAAAAATCCCAAAGAATTAAAAAATCCATACTGGACAAAGGATAATTAACCTTTTTAGATCATGGTGCTCACAGTATTATGAACTCTATGCATATTCTGTTTCCCTGATATTATCATCCCAATAGTAAACATTTACTGAGCATTTATCCTTGTCAGCAGTCCTACTATCCTTTATATGTATTTCTTCACTTACTCCCCATTCAACCTGATGAGATATGGGTACTCCTGTTACCCTCTTTACAGATATGGATACTGAGGCTTACAGTGCTTAAATATCTTGCTAAGGCCATTCAGGTAATAGAGGCGAAGCAAGAACTCGAAACAAGGCTGTCTGACCTAGACTGCCTGCACTTAACCTCTTTCTGGGTTGTCATACTGAAATATTTATCAATTTCCCATTACGGGTATGACCAGTAGTAGCCACCTGGAGACCCCAAGTGCACTCATCTCTGTGGAACATGTAATTCTGAGATGCACAAATTAACCTACACAATGGCAAAATCAAAGATAAATAAGTGAGGGGAATATAGAAAGGACATTTTAATATAATCTTAAAAGACCAGGGCTTGACCTGATAGGATTGGAATGGAGACTCCTACTCTGCTTTGCATTTGGAGCCTGTGCCTGGCCCCACAGCGGTGGGAGCTGAGTTCATTAGAGAAGTGCCACCTGCATACCCGTCTTGGTGCTGGCCACGGAGCTGCACACGCCAAGCTGTGACTTTGGTTTTCCAGGGGAGTGGATGGCGATGATAAGATCACACTGTGTGCCAGGCTACCAGATATCAAGTATGATTTTGTAAGAAATGTTTCATCCTCAAATTAGTTTGGGAAATGCTGTGTTAAACAAAGTTAAACAATTTTTTTTTTTAATTGCAAGATTTCTCAGAGTCGTTAAGATACTAATATGCTCTGTGACTAACCAGGAGGTTATTATAATTTGGGAAACACTGTAAGAAATGCCTGTCATTGGGTCACTTTCTCGGGTTACCTTTCTCGTAGCGTATCTTATTCTAGATAAAATTTATGACTCCTTTAGAAAAACCCTTAGGGATGACCTCATGTTTTGAATATGGGTCTAATATTTTTAATTTGGTAGTTAGGGGAATAGAGATTTAAATTTAACTAAAAGGTCTTTTTATCCCTCTTTGAATCATGAGTTTCACTTGCTGAAAACGTGTGATTTTGTACCAAAAAAAGGTCTGAGAGTAATTATTAAGAGAATCCTTAGGGAGCCTGAGGTGGGAACAGCAAGGAGAGTTGATGGCACCCTGTTCTAAGCCTGCTTAGATTTCTCCTGCCCCCATCACCTTGCTCCCAGGACCTGAGTGGCACTGGTAAAATGTCCATCTTCCTAAAGTTTCTACCAAATGCACCTTGGGGTGAAGAGAGGCAGTGTAGTTGGTGGCTCTGACTTTTCATCTCTGAAACTACTAACTTAAGAAGCCTAGTTCAATAGTGAGTTGAACTCAGTAACAAAATGATTCAGTTGAACCATTTTAACGAAAAATTATTTTAAAGGTAGCAGTCTCTTGCCAGATAGGTGATTCTTCTTTGAATTCAGATGTGCTGTAGTTTTTTCTCCTATGTATGGTTTGGTTTGGTGAGAGCTACTTTGAGACAAGAGTAGACCAAATGTGGGTCATTATAGGGCAGAGGTGATTCTTGAATCACTACTGTGTTTATAAAAAGTAAAAACATGTATGGGCATTCTTAGGAAGACACATTTTTTTTTTTCACTGGTAAAGATATGTCACTGAACTAGCTATAGCCTAAATGACAGGGCAGAAAGTCAGGAAGGGGAATGAAAGGGTATTGGACATCACCATTATCAACAAACATTTACAGAGGGCTGACTATGAAGCAGAGTTTAAGATAAAGTCCTTCAGGGGTGCCTGGCTAGCTTAGTCGGTAGAGCATGCTGCTCTTGATCTTGGGGTCATGAGTTCAAGCCCCCACACCCCCCATTGGGCGTAGAGCTTACTTAAAAACTTTTATAACAAAGAGTCCTGCCTTTATCAGAAACACTGATGGGATAAGGGGATAGACACATGCCTGAAACCTTAAGTTAATAAGACGTATATGCTAAGTGTCAAATGAGTGATATAGAGAGCATGAGAATTCAGATAGGATGTGGTAGGCAGAATAATGTTGTCCCCTCAAAGAAGCCCATGTCTTAAACGCTGGAACCTGTGAAGATGTTATATTGCATGTCAAAGAGGAATTAAGGTTGCTAATCAACTGACCTTGATATGAACAGATAATTTGGGATGATCCTGGTGGCCCAGTATAATCCTAAGGGTCCTTTAAGTGGAAAGGGGGGGCAGAAGAGGAGGTCAGAGTGAGAAAAAGAGAAAGATGTAAAGATGTTAACATTGTTGGAGGAAGGGGCCACAACCCAAGGAAAGCAGGGGACCTTGAGAAGTTAGAAAAGACAAGGAAACAGATTCTCACTTTGAGCGCCCGGAAGGAATGTAGCCCCGCAGACACCTTGACTTTTAGCCTTTTGACTGCTAGCCGCTAGAACTATAGGATAATTGGTTTTTGTTGTTTTAAGTCACTAAGTTTGTGGTAATTTGTTACAGCAGCAATAGGAAATTGAATACAAGGATGCCGAAAAGAAAGAGGAGTCAGGGACAGTTTCATGAAAAAGGTGGTTTTTGAGCCAGGTACTATAGATAGTAAGAGTTGTCATAACAGGGTCATAGAATTTGTGTTCCAGGTACTAAGCTAAGTTCTTTATACCCTTTAATTCATTTATCTTCACAAAGGCTCTATCAGGATAGCATTCTTCCCTACTGTGTAGATGAGAAAACCTAGGTTTAGAGAGACTGAGTCACTTGTGCCGGCACCACAGGGCAGGGCCAGTCACAACCACTAATAAATAGCTGGCCTTTTAACCACATGGCAGCTGACGTTTATTGAGTGCTCACTTTGCACAAAGTCCTAAGAACGTCACTGTCATTAGCTCACGTAATCCTCTTAGACTCTAAACATGAGGTGATTTGTAATTTTTCTGAGGCACAGATTTGTCTGGACAGCAAGATGGCTGAATTGGGGGAAAAGAGACTAGAACCCGACAATCCAGTCAAGACACAACAGTCCTGACAAGTGCTGATCAGAACATAAATACAGGTAAAGACGGTAGGCATGGGAAGGAGAAAACAGATTCCAGAGACAGTCTGCTTTGTTGAAACAGAATTCCCTTCTTGAACAAAACTTTCCTTCCTCTCCAGTTCCGCCCTCACTGTGTGATTAGGGTGCTGCATTTTAATGAGTTTAGGTGTTTTAGAATTAATAACAGGTGTCAGTACTGACAGTGGTGTAGACTAAATTTTTCCACTTACCCACAGAAGCGTGAGTAGCAGTCACATAACCTCTATAATATGCCTCCTGAAGTGGTAACTCACAGAGACAGTCTTTAATTTCTTGGTGTAGTAGTAACTTTCTTGGGTTCAACAACAGCAAATACGTATTTATTGAAAACCTGCCATTTTAAAGAGCAATATACTGGAGGTGCCTGGGTGGCTTCATCGGTTAGGCATCCAACTCTTGATTTTTGCTCAGGTTAGGATGTCAGGGTCATGATAAGTAGAGCCCTGTTTTGGGCTCCCTGCTCAGCCGGGAGTCTGCTTCTCAACCTCTCCCTTTGCCTCTCCCCCTGCTTGTGCTCATGCTTGAACTCTCTCTCTCTCAAATAATAAAATCTTAAAAAAAAAAAAAAAAAAGATAAAAGAGCAATATACTGTTTAGTGTGGGAGTCCCAAAAATGACTAAAAATCAGTTTGGAGACCACCCAGACAAGGGTGGTGAAATGAACTAGAAGGAGGACATGAATAAGTATTAGTGTCAGTGATTTTGTAGAATGAACCCTGGCTTCTTTTCAGGTAGACATATAGTTGCAGTTTTCTTTGCCTAAATAAAAGAACCATTTAAAGACTTTAACAAAGCCTCTGAAAACTCTGATCTCATATATGTACAATTCCATCCATGAGCTATTGAGTGGAACTAAGTCTTGAGAAGAGTCACCAAAGTAAGATTCATGATCCATGAATATCCTCTTCCTTCTCATGGATGGATACATTATTTTATTTATTCTGCTTATAAGTAAATTGGTAATGATACTGTTGCTGCAGGGAATTCTTTTTCAGAATATGTGGATCCTTTAGTTAGTACTGAATGGCACAGGGAGGCCTAGGTGGCTCAGTCGGTTAGGCATCTGCCTTCAGCTCAGGTCCTGCCTGGGATCCAGCCCCATAGAAGGCTCCCTGCTCGGTGGGGAGCCTGCTTCTCCCTCTCCCTCTACTGTTCCCCCTGCTTGTACTCTCTTGCTGTCTCTGTCAAATAAGTAAAATCTTAAAAAAAAAAGTACTGAATGGGGGCCACTGGGTGGCTCAGTCGTTAAGCATCTGCCTTTGGCTCAGGTCATGATCCCAGGGTCCTAGGATCAAGCCCTGCGTCAGGCTCCCTGCTCAGCGGGAAGCCTGCTTCTCCCTCTCCCACTCCCCCTGCTTGTGTTCCCTCTCTCGCTCTGTCTCTCTCTCTGTCAAATAAATAAATAAAATCTTTAAAAAAAATACTGAATGGCACACAACATTTATGTAGGATTGATCCATTTTTTAAAAGTAACATATACTATATACTCCCAAAGTAACATATACTGTATATACTATATACTCCCAAGCTGGAACAATAATGCTTGGGAGTATGGTACAGAAACCCCTCATAGATAATATTAATTTTGAAGATAATACTCATTTTAATACTCCAGTATGAGGTACAAGGCAGATTCCATTAGACCGCTTCCTACTCTATTGTGAGTGTGTCTGTGTGTATTCATTCATTCATGTAGACTTGCTTCCCACTAATTTCAAAGAACGATTTAGGACTTTTCACTGCCGACTTGAGTTAGTAGTCTAAGTTCCCTATCCAATGGGGTTTGATTTTCTGTCCAGGTAAGTGATCAAAGCCAAATCCTCAAAGCCTGAATGTCTTACCATGGATTCTAATAAGTTCTAAGTTGGCCATTCTTCATAGTTTTAATCAAAGCAAAGGATGGCATTTGCATTTTTGTCATCTTCATTTCAAAGTGTTTGTCGTATTATTAGATTCAGAGTCACCCTGAATGGTTACACATCAGTAGACCCTGCCTAGCCATTCCCGAAAAGCTGTCCCTGCCAGAACAGGGACCCATTTCTACCTAAGTGGAATATCACCTAAATACATAAACATTGGATTCATGTATGTCCAGATTACTTAGAATCAGAAGTCATCATAGCAGGAAATTTGGGGTAAAATGGAGTTCTCCTACAGAGTCATCAACCCATGATAGCTTCCTCTCACTCTCCTGATCTCTGTCCCTTTGATGTACCCTGGGTTCCCCTATTGCCTCCTTTACATCTCCCAATAACATTTACACTCAACATAGCCAACAGCACCTTTTACACCATTTCTGCCTCATGTTCTGCTTTTGTTCTGTTTGTGGAGTATTCTTCCATTTCTTCAATTAGCTTTATTAACCAGGAGACATGGATGAGTAGGAACAGGGAATGCAAGCATATTTTCTTTTTCTCTCGCCTGCCCCACTGTGTGTGTGTGTGTGTGTGTGTGTGTGTGTGTGATGTATACCTACAAAACCAACAGACTTTTATATAGCTATCCAGCCATGCTGACCTTCACATTGAGAGTGTACTGCTGATCTTTGAGTGACTTAATCATCATGCACTGCATGGTGGGCCCCTGGAGTCGCTGCACATTTGCTGTGGATAGTGTACTATTTGGCAATTAAATGTTAGAGTTAGAGCATTCTTTTTTTTTTTTTAAAGATTTATTTATTTGACAGAGAGAGACACAGTGAGAGGGAACACAAGCAGTGGGAGTGGGAGAGGGAGAAGCAGGCTCCCCATGGAGCAGGGAGCCTGATGTGGGGCTCGATCCCAGGACCCTGGGATCATGACCTGAGCTGAAGGCAGACGCTTCACGACTGAGCCACCCAGGCGCCCCTAGAGCATTCTTATTTTTAATAATTCTTTTTTTATCATATAAATGGTGAGACTTTGGTCTAGTAAGTTAATTGTATGATTCCTAAGTATGTAAAAGTTCAGGAAGTCTTTGCAAGTCTATTCTCTCCTAATTATTTAAAAATTAGAAACTGAAAAAATTTGGGGGGGATATATGCCAAAGAGTATTTGATCTGAAATAAATAAAATCCATATGCTTAAAGCACTGTGTATAGTCAAGATAAAATTTCCATATTTGCTATGGATTTGTTCTCCTTTTCTTAAGGGAGTTCTATCCAAATGTTTTATTATTGTTGGCAAGATCCAGATCCCAAATCTGCCCTCAGTGCTTTGTTTTGTTCAGTCTTGGATTTTGGACCAAAATAATAACCATTTATTAATTTGCCAAAAATTCAGCATTGCCACTAGTGTTATTTCATGACAATTGCACAATCGTCTTGGCTGTCATGAAAATTACTTTGCTTAAAATAAGTAAAGGGGTGCCTGGGTGGCGCAGTCATTAAGCGTCTGCCTTCCGCTCAGGTCATGATCTCGGGGTCCTGGGATCGAGCTCCGCCTCGGGCTCTCTGCTCAGCGGGAAGCCTGCTTCTCCGTCTCCCACTCCCCCTCCTTGTGTTCCCTCTCTCGCTGTGTCTCTCTCTGTCAAATAAATAAATAAAATCTTTAAAAAAAATAAGTATATAAAAATTTGTGTAGACATACATACACATACTACATATATATCTATTCAAGCTAAAAGATGGCTTATGGCAAAATGTGAAATCTGATTGTTTTTACACTTTGAGAAAAAATAGTAAGACAAGAACATGTGTTTTAATTTGTTTTCCACTGTCAAGAGCTGGAGAATGGGGGATATTGGGAGTAATGGATAATTTACCCTTACCCTCAAATTATCAAATATATGGGTCTTAGGAGTGTTATAACGTTATAATCACTGTGTATGTATATTTGCATAGGAATGTAACACATATAACACTGAGGGAATTTGGGAGGGAATGTTTAAAATGTCTTCCAACAGATTATCAACTAGTTAAATAGAGAAATACTGTGGGGAGGCATTTATATCTTCTTAGAGCACAAAGTATAAAATGACTGTAGTATTTCCTGTTTTAACCAAGAATGAAGGGGGGCTACAAGCCATTCACTTCCTGAGTGGACACATTCCAGCTGTGCAGATTGGTCATAGCACATCTGCCAATCAGAACAGGCCCTGGAGGGAAGCCCTCAGATGCTGAGTCTTGTTTACACGCATTGTGACTCTGTTTCTCCCCTCCTCCTGTGTGTTGTACCACTAGGGAGATTTGTGGGGGAATTTGCTATTACATGCCTAAATAAACTCTACGAAACTAGGATCACAGCCACATCAAATGGTATCCTGGGCAGATTTTTAGCTCATCTTTAGCCACAGGTAAGAGTTGTTGCTTTGCTATATGAGCATAGCTGATCTGCATCCAGTTTCCAGCTTTGCTTTGAGATATTTTCCTTTTGTTAGCAAAACTAGCAGCCTAAAGCTGAAGAGGAACGATTGAAAAAAATGAGTAAAATGTGCGCTGTCTTGCTATGACTTTAAATTTTTTGTGCTCCATAAGTGAAAAACCATGATGTTTTTATTTGAGAGAGTGTGAAACGAAGTTAAATTAAAACAAAAGTTTTAAAAATGGCAGGAATGGGGCGCCTGGGTGGCTCAGTCCTTAAGCGTCTGCCTTCGGCTCAGGTCACGATCCCAGGGTCCTGGGATCAAGCCTCGCATCGGGCTCCCTGCTCCTCGGGAAGCCTGCTTCTCCCTCTCCCACTCCCCCTGCTTGTGTTCCCTCTCTCGCTCTGTCTCTCTGTGTCAAATAAATAAATAAAATCTTAAAATAATATAAAGCGGCAGTAATACTAGGTCACTGTGTAGAGAAGCTGGAACCAGAAGCATATTAACATTGTGCACTTTGGAGAGCAGCAGTATATCTAAACAAACATGTTTTATTGTGAATCTTCCTACTTGTTAGTCTCTAAGAAAACATACTTCCTGTGTACTAACTCCTTGGTTTCAAAAAACTTTTTTTTCCATTATGAACCTATTCAGAAAAATTGATAAATACAATTTAACTGTGTAAATCCTATGCCCTTTCTTTGATAATTCTCCCCGGAAGTTTTATAGTATGTTTTTAGTATCTTTATGCTGTTCTACAAGCAATAAAATCAAGGGGAAAAAAAGAATTCCTGTTTGATCTTTGTTTTGCCATTAAGTTCTATATTGTTAGCATTCAGAAGATACTTTAGGAAACTGTATTTTAATAACATTGCATAGGATTTTTTAAAAAGTCATTGCAGAGGATTTTATTATGGCTTACACATTGCTCTCTGTTGTTAGTTTTTCCGTAACACTGAGACCTTTTTACTTTGTTTATTCTTAAGCATGTACTGAAAAAAATTATTTGGAGTCAAAAAAAAAAAAAGACAACCTGTGGATTTTGTAGTTCTTTCTTTCGTATATAATAGTCTTCGGGTTGATTAACAGCCTTTTACAGCAGCCTCCAAAGAGGCACATGTGAAAACGTCGAGCACCCGTGCCCTTGTCGCTTACCCTGTGGCCAAGTTTCTCAGCGTCAGCAGTATTGATGTTTTGGGTGACATAAGTCTTTGTTGTAGGCTGCATGGTAGGACGTTTAAAAAGCATCACTGGCCTCTCTACCTACTAGATACCCATAGCTCCTTCTTCCCCACCCGTGACAACCACAAATGTCTCCAGGCATTGTCAAGTGTCCCCTGGGGAAGGGGGCACTCCTGGTCAAGAACCACCGCCTTCTATGTAATAGCACATTAGACCTAATTATCAGTGAAACGTTGAAATCCAACTTCTGAAAAGTTCTGGGCAATAGAGAGTTAAGGATGAGGCTGTCCGGGTCTTAGGGTGTTTGCAGATGTTGCTGTAGCTGACTGCTCATTTTTTCCCCCTCCCTATCCTGTTGGAAGCTTTTGCCAACCATGATTCATGGAATGATTTTTTTAAGCTGAGTAATCTGTGGCTTTTCAGTTTCCTTACTTTCTTTCCTCAGCTAAATTTGTTTGGGTTTTAGCAAAGTGTTTGAAACAGCAAAGATCTTTGGAAATGAAATAATATGTATAATGATATACTCTCCAAGTAGATAATTTTAACAAACCGTAAAAACTCTCCATGCCTATCTTTGTATCCTCTGTACATCTTCTGTCAGACAAATCCTTTCCACTCTGATGAAGAGCCTTGTACAGGGGAAGACACAGCAACCTTAAACAGTCCTTTGTGAAATCTATAGTATGGCAGCGGGTATTTAAGAACTCCTTTCCCAGGGCTTCTGAAGAGTATTTTGACATGTAACTGTTTTCTTTCTTTATAGATCGCAACGAACGAAATAAACCAGAGCATCGTTCTTCCAGGTATGAATTTATGGTTTTTAATAATTCTGTATAACACTTCTCGTTTGGAAAATATTTGGAGGCAGTGCAAGTATCCTTTATAGAGTTGCTATATATTTGAATCTTCTGTGGCATTCAGAAAAGCTTCACAAGGGAAATATTGTTCATTTTTGGAAGAAAAATTCTTTTTTTTTTTTTTTTAAAGATTTTATTTATTTATTTGAGAGAGAGAATGAGAGAGAGAGAGCACATGAGAGGGGGGAGGGTCAGAGGGAGAAGCAGACCCCCTGCCGAGCAAGGAGCCCGATACGG
>NC_138370.1:64642743-64754743 GCF_054177405.1 Leptonychotes weddellii
AAGGCAGTCGCTTAACCAACTGAGCCACCCAGGCGCCCTCCTGTCATTAACTTTTTAAGAGAAAATTTTTCTCTGAAATTCAGATTCAGCTACTGAATGCCTACTGTGAGTCAGGAACTGCTCACATACATTATAAGACAATGCTCTGCATGGTAGATGTTAACCCCATTTTACAGATGGTAGGGTCACTGAGTCTCGGAAAGGTGAAATGGCTTCACGAGGTAAATCTGAGATTTTAATCTAAGCTGCCGGACTACACCGTCATTGAGCTTTCAACTCTACAGATGTTCTTGTTACCATGTCAAACACGTCTAAATCATACCCAGTCTCAAGGAAATGTTAGTGAGTTATTTTATTTTTATTGTGATTTTCATTGGCAAGGTGGTACTATAACAATGATGCTTATAATATTATAACCCTTCTGTGTGTTTATTTCATCTGATCATCATTTAATCAATGATTTTGAATTATCCAGCTCTCCTGGCTCCACGAGTTGTTAAACTGCCTCAAGGAACAAAGGGTCCCAGCCCTTCCCATAATAGGCTATGTGACCTGGGATAATTCATTTAACTTCTCTGTGTCCCATCCTCCCCATCTCTAAGGTTGGAGTAGGATGATCACTGAGCGTCCTTCCGTGCTTATGATCCTGTTGGAGATGAGGAGGATTCTTTCTTAGTGCTAGTATTGCAAATCCAGATCTCAGTCTTTTATAAACAGCTGAATATGAATTTATTTTGTACTTAGAATTTAACCATATAAATAGACAAGTTTGAAAATAATTCTGTGGAACGATAGGATAAATTTTAACTGGGGCCTTAATTCGAAATGCACAAAAGACTAGCTAGCAATCTGTGGCAGGGGTTAAAAGGAACATGTTGGTCTGTATGAGCATCAGGGGCAAATTCGTTCGTCCTGGCAACAGCTACACCAGATCTGTTTGATCTGGGAGAGTGAGAATGAGAGGAAGTGGATAGTTGAGAAATTAGCAGGAACAGTGTGAGATGCTGTATGAAAATCTAACGTATTTCTAGCCACTAAACTTGTTCAACACTGACAAAAAGAGCCAGTCATTCTGTAAGGATTGGGACAAAAGAGATTTCACAGAGGAGTGAATGTGAAGGAAAAAAAATTCAAAGCAGGAGACAGAAAAACAGCGATTCTCAAAGGACGTGGAGGAGATTCACAATAAGGCTGGGAGACTTTCTCTCCCTCGTTCTGGTGCCTCCAGAGCGGGAGTACCCCTCAGCTAACCAGGGTACTCCTGTTACTAACCACCTCCGGTGTGAAGGGCAAGAATCAAGTGAAAAGATTTAAGAGAATGTAAATTGACTACTGGATTCCCCTTTGAGTACTGTATTCATACTTTAAAATTAATCCTTATTGAAGTAGCAAATTGATTTTGCAAAATGGTTTTTAGGGTTTTTTTTTTTTTTGCAATGTTGTTAAAAACTATAGGTTTACTGGGGTTATGTGGGTGAATGTCCTGGTCTGTACAGATGTCTCCTTGCCACAACCTATTTCTTTACTCTCTGAAACTGTGGTGCATCAACTTTCCTTTTCCATCCAGGTGTGCCGGTGGGGGAACAAACAGCAGCATGGCAGATCCGTGTTGTGCCTGAATTCCTTTTAAAGCATAGGCAACTGGTTCACCCCTTTTTTTCCCTCCCTTTCCTCTTCTCTAACCCCTTCTTTTTTTCCCTTAGCACTCATGAATAGTGCACAGCAAAAATGCCCCGTGGAAGAGGTATGTTTGTGACAATGACATGATACCTTTTTAATAGTGTTGTGTCTGCTGATTCTAATCGGCTGTCGTGATGGTGGTGACGTGATTGTAGCGCACTTGCTGAGCCTCTGTCTGACTTCGTGCAACCATTCGTACAAATCAGATGTGCCACTCGGAGCTTGAGCCTCTCTGTCCTCTTTTATTCCAGGAGACAAAATGCATCTCAGCTTGGTTTAGCTCTCGATAAAAATCGGCGAATGATACGAATGTAGGACTCCTGATAGACCAGCCCAGCATAGGTTCAGCTGTCGCAGCTCCATCTCCAGCCTAGATTTCATTCCCACCTCCCACCTCCACCCCTGCATCCCAGCTTTGGCAGCCTCCGTGTTCAGAGAGGACCCAAAGTTAATAGGAGGAAAGAAAGAAAAGATTCATACTGTCAGCCTTTTCAAGTCAGAAGAATTAAAAAAGTAGAGTACTAGAGAGAGATGAAGGCGACTGGCAGAAATAGTTTATACCTGAAACAAATTCCCCTTTGTGTGCGTATCTTTACAGTATAGTACTTGAAGATTTTCTTAAAGGAACTGTTAGAATGTGCTTCTTGAAAATAGGAATAATATTCTCCATTACACGTATGTGTAATATGTGACACCAAATGTGACATTTTCCAGATCACATGATTAAGACTTGATTTAATTTAAAAATAAATTTGGAAAAAGTCTGAACCATCTATAGCTTTTTGAGTTTGAGGCTAAAAGGAAAAGTCAGTGCTGCATATACAGTAATATGTGCTAAAACATGTTTATAGAAGTGTTGTGAACAGTTTTTGCATTTATTACTATCTTTTGAATTTAAGTAATAAAACAATTCAAAGGTTATAAGAGCCCAGAAAAATGAGAAAATAGTTGAAAATTGGACCCCTTTCACTTTCTTTACAATAGAGTTGTAAACAAACATCACAAAAGTGCAGTCATATGGATTAAAATAGATATTTAAAATTTTTTCTGCCCATTGTAATGTCATGTCATTGTCATAATGCTCTTACCAGGCAATTTGTATTTAATAGTTTTTTCTTTTCTCTTTTCATTCTTCAAATTATTCTCAGAACCATGGAATGTGCTTTGGGGAATTTTTGAAATCTATGTTTTCTTATGCAATTCAAATCTGTAACTGAAATTAATTTTATGCCATATAAAAAGATCAGTTTGATTTGCTTTTCTGCTTAAGGATGTTAAAATTCATACATCCTCTATGATTTCAAGTATAAGCTAATTTTTTCCCATAATGTACCCTATAAAAATATAAACCTTTATTGAATGTACTGATTTTGTATTATAGCAGTTTATTCTTTCTTCTGTAGCTTCTCGGACTTCTTTTCAGAGCGAGTTTCATCGAGATAGGAGGTATGGTTATAACAGAGGTCATATATTTTGCTAATAATGAAATCGAAGTCTGCTATGTATCAGTTAGCCAGTTAAATATTTCTCTTTCATAAGCAATGTATTACATAACCAGTGTTCCGCCTCACCAGTACATTTCCTGAATTAATCCGTAAGTTAGAATGATGAAAATTTTGGCGGGAGAAGAAGCAATACAAGCCTCAAAATGTTCTTTTGGCAATGATTATTTATTGAAGTTAATTTTTTAAATGTTTATTAAGCACCTGCTATATGTAAAGCACTGTTGTAACTGCTTCAAAGAATTGCTCAAAGAAAGGCTTTGTACCTCCTAGCTACTTTGTAAATGTTGCATAAATAAATGGATGACAAGATAGAAAATCGAATGGAAGAATAAGGAGGGAAAAAGAGGCAGGGTGGATGGATAGCTGAATGGATAAATGGCTGCATGGCTGGTGTGAGGGAAGGAGGGAGGAGGGAGGGGAGAGTCATTGGATAGATAGAAGGAAGGACCAGTAAACACACACAGATGGTAGAATGAATGGAAGCATGGATAGGTAGATAAATAGATGAATGGATTTTTATAAGACATGGTCCCTGCTTTCACATTTCTTACAGGGTAGTATAGAATAATGAAGAATGAGGATTTTAGAGTCAGACATAACCGAGTTCAAATTTTGACTTCACTGCCTTCTCACTGTGTGGCCTTGGGCAAGCTGCTTAACCTTTTCTTAGCTTCTGTATCCCCATCTTTAAAATGTTGCTAATCAGGGGCGCATGGCTGGCTCAGTTGGTACAGCATGCAACTCTTGACCTTGGGGTTGTTAGTTCGAACCCCATGTTGGGTACAGAGATTACTTAAAAATAAAATCTTTAAAAAAAAATGTTGCTAGTCATACCTATCTTAAGGCTGTCATAAGGATTACTGCATGGGTAGTGATTAGTATTTATTAGCCACTAACTTATTATTTAATTAGACAAAAGCTATAAGCAGAGGTTTTTAGGTAATGCAATTCAAATTTAATCAATAAGCAGGTTCTATTGTTTCATGAGCTGGCACAAGAATGCGTGAATATGCCCAGTTTTGATAATAGCAGTGCTTTTTTTTTTTTTTTAAAGATTTTATTTATTTATTTGACAGAGATAGAGCCAAAGAACACAAGCGGAGGGAATGGCAGAGGAGAGGGAGAAGCAGACTCTGCACTGAGCAGGGAGCCTGACGTGGGGCTTGATCCCAGGACCCTGCGATGATGACCTGAGCTGAAGGCAGATGCTCAACCATCTGAGCCACCCAGGCACCCCAGTAGCAGTGCTTTTTTATTTTCATTTTCTGTAAAGTGCTCGAGAAAGGCAGGGCGGATATCATCATCCCTATTTGTTAGATTAGAACACTGAGGCTCAGAGAGGTTGATTGTTCAGGGTCACACAGTTGGTGTTTGTTAGGAAATGAGGTTGAATATAAAGTTTAAACACGAGAATGTAGAATCAGATTAAGAAAATGATGAAAGGAGCCGTGCCTGAATCACTGTGGCTCCTCAGTATTACAGGTTAATTATCAAATTCATATACCACACTGACCAGGAGCACAGACACACATAGCAGGGTCTAGAAGTGAACATGCAAACTCTAAACACTTAGAGATGATTTTGAATTAGGGCAGAGGCTGGGTGAGGAGGAAAAGGATAGTCCTCTTATATGGTATCATATCAGAGTAGATCTTTTATAATGGCAGAAAACAAAACAATTCTATTTGACCAGTGTACTTTCTGCTGTACGTATATTATTATGTTTGTGGTATAGGCAGGATAGCAGAACCCTGGAATGAAGAGATGGTGTGGGTCTTACTTAGCCCTTATCTTTATCCACCAAGGCAGAGCTGAGTGTGCTCAAGGTACATCTCTAACTTTGAGCCCTGGAGTCCTGGAAGATGACTCTCGTTCTCCCTTGATAGCCCAGGCCAGACAGGTCATTTCTAGGACTATGGAGGTTCTTATGTAACTTTTTTGGGGCAGTGGTTGTTTTCACGACTCTCTGAACATTTGCAGATAGACGATAGCTTGTTACCAACCTGCAAACCCTCACTGAGGTCTTGTCTGCTAGGCGCCCAGAGATCACCATCGTGGCAGCTGAGCCCCTGAGGCCGGCCTCGTGGTTTCCAGGAGCCCCACCCCCGGGACTGGGATTTCCCCCTTCTTCGGCAGCAGGCCCTTGGAGGCCCAGTGAGCTGGTTCCTGCTGAGGTAAATAAGTATTACATTCCCTTGGCATTTTATTTTTAAAAGTGAGTTCAAAGATAAAAAGAGTGAGACTGTTAATACTTTGGCTCTTGTCCATAGAGGTCTAAAATCTTCATTCTTTTATTTTGCAGCTCCCACCATCTTATGAACAAGTCATAAAAGAAATCAACCAAGTTCAAGTTAATACTACAAATAATAATAATGCTGCTGCCACTCCAAGGCACACTATTACGTCTGCAACTCAGACTGACTTTACAGAAGAATTAGACAACCATCTGCCTCAGAGTAGTGCAAGTAATTTGTCCTCCCTAATTCTGACCTAGTTCTAGGGAAGTAATCAGTAGGCTTCTAGGCTTTAAATGATTTGTGACTTGTGCATAATGCATCGAGCTCTGCTTCCCAGTGAGTGTGATCACTGTGTGCTTCCTTTATTTTGGTTTGCTGTGATTATTACAATAGATCATTCTCATGAGCCGCATCCCCAATCTCGGGGGCTCACCCCAGTTCATATCACAAAAAAAAATCATCCTTTTAACCATGGTTGTATTACTGCTGATCCCCTTTATTCCCATTGAGAAGGAGGTTATATTTAGCAACTTAAACTTGACAGAGTGTAAGATATTAGGCTTTTAAAAAGCATTGTTTTCAAATAACAGAGATGAGAGTAAGTTACTTTGGAAAAGTAAAGCAAGCAGTGTTGGGATTCTGACGAGAGGGAAAGGGTTCATATGGTAAGTCTCCTGGGAATCAAGAATTTAATGGTGTTTTAAAACTATTATGTAATGAATATTTCTCTTATGAATAAATACAACTTGAACACTCCTGTGAGAAGCGGAGTGTAAACATTTCCCCTTGATTTTGGAATTACTTTTTACTAATTAAGGAAACCAGGATCTCTTGATATTCTACATGTATATTTAAACAGTCTGTGTATCTTGTATTTTTTTTCTTTTAAATTACAATGTTGCAACTTCTGTCTGTGGGTTTTATTCTTGTCAGCACTACAGGCACCTCTCAAGCCTCTCCAGCCTTCCCCGGCGGTCGCAGCCAGTGATCTTCCAACAAATGTGGCACCTTTAATCGTCTTTGATATTTCAGAAGAACAGAATTGTCCAGAGAATTCCAGTGCTGCAAGATGTCCAGTGCCAAGACCAAGATCAAAAGCCAACCTCAGACCAGTAGCCAGAGACAGTCACATTAAAGCGCCAAATCACCAGAAAACCAGCCCCACGGCCACAGAAAAGGAGTCCTCGCTGAGCCAGCCCCAGTCTTTGTTGGACAGTACCAACGACTTGGAAAGTCAGGCAGTGATGAACATTATGAACACAGAACGAAGCCAAAATAGTGTCGTTTCAAGAATCAAAGCGTTTGAGGGTCAGACAAATAAAGAAACCTCGGGACCGCCGGCGAAACCGGAAACTGCTCCCCGCACACTCCCCCCCAGGCCTGCTGTTCCCTCAGGGAAACCCTCAGTGGCTCCCAAGCCAGCTGCCAGCAGAGCTTCTGGAGAGTGGGACTCCCGGACTGAAAACAGACTCAAGGTGGCCCCTAGGGAAGGGCTCACCCAGCACTCTCCACTGCAAGTAGGGAGCATCCCAGCAACCAAACCTGAATTGCCAAAGAAACCAAATGCTGGCCTTACACGAAGTGTTAATCATGAGATTCTGGGAGGAGGGTCCGTGGCTGAGAGCCCTGACGGTGGGAAGAAAGTCCCAACTCCTGCTCCTCGGCCGCTGTTGCCGAAGAAATCGGTTTCCTTAGAAAACCCCAACTCTACAGCTCTGCCGAAACCAGTCACCGTTCCTCCCCGACTCTCAGTGGCGTCACAGGCCAAAGCATTCAGGTCACTGGGAGAAGGACCCCCGGCCAT
Organism: Leptonychotes weddellii; assembly: GCF_054177405.1. Classification (NCBI taxonomy): domain Eukaryota; kingdom Metazoa; phylum Chordata; class Mammalia; order Carnivora; family Phocidae; genus Leptonychotes; species Leptonychotes weddellii. Next base: position 64,649,970 of record NC_138370.1, read on the forward strand.
CTCCCCAGCTCCAGCTCTGCAAAGCAAGCCTCCAGGGGACATTGACCTCATCAGTTTTGATGATGATGTTTTACCCACACCAGCTGGGAACCTGGTTGAAGAATCTCTTGGTTCAGAGATGGTTCTGGGTGAGTAAAAAGGAGAAGTGGAAGGGAGTGTAAACTCATCAGAGGGCGTCTTGAATGGCACTTGCTGTTTTCGTTTCTACGACCTAATTTCTGGAGGGGTGTGCCTGTGTGTGTATGCACATGCCTGTGTGTGTGTAAGACAGAAACACAGAGAGATGAAGAAACATGGAGCTGGGTAGGAGATGGAGACAGAGAGGGACAGGAAAATCTGGAATGGGCGAAATGGAGACAGAGAAAGACGGAGACACATATTGATAATGACTACATGAGCCAGAAATAAGCAGACTGGGTCTAGCGACTAAACTAGGTGTGAGGCTGGCTTCCTAATTCTGGCAGGTGGAGAGTCAAGCATCAGGGGAATGCAAGGGAAACTTCTCATAGATGCTAAGTCACACAGTGGCCCCAAAAGGGCTCCTCAGTTTGAGCTGGCCTCGATGGGAGAGCCAAGCGAGGCGCCTGCCCCGGGGAGGACTCCGGCGAGAGCAAAGCCGGGAATGAGGACCCAGCCATATGTAGCAAAATTTTTTTCGCTAATCTTCACAGAACATCTTCCCTGGGGAATGCAAAGTTTTGTAAATAAAATACAACAGCTGTACATTTCCTGCCAGGATCAGGACAATTAAATTTCTCAAGAGGAAATTCAGAAAGTATGTTTTCTTTCCTCACACTGTTCAGATGAAGGGTATGATAGTAAAGCTTACCTTTGATTTGTCAAAGTGAGCTGCTTTACTTGTCATTGATGATTCCTTTTACTGCTGTTTACTTTTTTGGGTAGCATTTGTGAACATATAAGCCTAGTAGTATTTTCAAAAGGTTAGCTGTCATCTTATAAATGTTCAACGTGCATCAAAATGGGATAAGCTCTGTGATTCGAAACCAAATTCTGCACAGCACAGGTGTATTTTAAATGATAACAAACGTTTATTAAATATTTATCACGCATACAACATGTACAGCATGCCTATAAGGGGTAGAAGGACAGACGTTAGAATAAACTGAGCTTCTGCAGTGTTCCAAACCTTCTGCTAGATACCCAGACCTACATCATTTAATTTAATACTTAGACTAATCCTCTGCAAGGTATTGTTGGCCTCAGTTTGCAGAAGAAAATGAGACAGAGAAATCAATGGGTAGCTTGCCCAGTGTTGTAACACTAACAGCTTCCAAGGCATGATTCAGACGTCATCTTTTTATTCTAGGTCTAGTGTATTTTTCATTATATTCCCTTGCTACCCAACATTTGTATGAATCCTTAAGCCAGGTAACACTTCAAGTCTTTGTTACGTCATTTTTTTAATTTAAACCTTTTTGGTGTTAACAAGGTTCAGGGTAGGATAGGGATGGTAAATCCAACAACAGCAAGCTGTTAAGGGGTGGAAACAGCACAAGCCAAAGAAATACCACCTTTTGTAGAAACTGCTGGATTCTATGGAGATGGCAACTTGGTTAATAACTGCTGAGAATTTATTCCCTGTCATCAAACAGGTAATTACAGTCATCTTCCAAAAGAAGGTCAACAGTATACATTCAACATGAATAAAGTCTCATGTCTCATACTCAGCCTTTTCTGTTCCTTGATTTCTACCACCTCGTTGCACGATATTTAATTATATAGGCAGTCTCTTAGCAAAATGTGTAATTTGCTTGCCCTACCTGACTTTAACCATTGCTCTCGACTGTGGAATTACACTGAACGCTTACTTTGTCATCTTTCTAAACCTGCTCCTCTTCCTATTTTCTGCACCTCACTTAATAACGCCATCATATACCCAGCCTTCCTTAGAGAATCCTAGAGATCATCTTCGAGTCTTCTACATGTCACACCGTGGCTGTTTGTTTAGACTTGGAGGCAAATAGGCCCGCCGACCACTTAATTGCTATGTGACTTTGGGCAGTTTACCCCACTGTGCCTCAATTTCCTCATCTATAAAACATGGTAATAATAATACTCATGGAGGCAGTACGAGGATTAAATGTGATTATGCAGGAAGGCCCTGTCCCATTGTCTGAAACATGGTAAGTGCTCATTAAGTAGTAATTATTGTTACTTCTTGCCCTTCACATCCAATCAGTTACCAACTCCTGCTGGTTTAACCTTCTAAGTAGTTCTTGAGTCCTCCTTTCATTTCCATCCCCCTGTACTGCCCCACGTTAGGCCTTTATTCCAGGTTACTGCAGTGGCCTCCTAAATTGAGCCCCAACTTCTGCCTCAAACCCATCATCCTCCATATTATGGCTACCCAAGGGATTTTTCTTTTTTTTTTTTTTTTTAAAGATTTTATTTATTTATTTGAGAGAGAATGAGAGAGAGAGAGCATGAGGGGGGGAGGGTCAGAGGGAGAAGCAGGCTCCCCGCCGAGCAGGGAGCCCGATGCGGGACTCGATCCTGTGACTCCGGGATCATGACCTGAGCTGAAGGCAGTCGCTCAACCAACTGAGCCACCCAGGCGCCCCAAGGGATTTTTCTAGAGGGTACGTTGGACCTTGTTGCTGCCCTGCTTAATGTCCTCCAGAGGCCTTTAGGATCACCTCTGAATTCCTCAGCATGTAGAGAGATTTTTGTTTGTTTATTGATTTGGGGCTTTGTGACTTTTTGATGGTGTATCAATAGCGTTGCCTTTGTAAATAAAGGATCATAGTCTCTTTGTGAAACCTTACGATTAAGTAAGATGATTAAATCCTGGCATTAGTCAGAAGCTGAGAGATTGACACGAGAGAAAGGAGAGGAACTCACAAATATGTCTTCCCTCCTCTTCCTTCCCTCAAAAAGAAAGAAAATCTAATAAAGCAGTTTTCATAAAATGAAGTTGCCGTATTAATCTCAGGAAATAGAGATCAGAAAATACTGAAGCTGTGAAAACATTGTAAAGATTAGAAAAATTATTAAAGGAAAACTCATAAAACAAGCAATTTAAAGATTTTATTTATTTATTTGAGAGAGAGAATGAGATAGAGCATGAGAGGGGGGAGGGTCAGAGGGAGAAGCAGACTCCCTGCTGAGCAGGGAGCCCGATGCGGGACTCGATCCCGGGACTCCAGGATCATAACCCGAGCCGAAGGCAGTCGCCTAACCAACTGAGCCACCCAGGCGCCCGATAAAACAAGCAATTTAATATTGGATTCATTTCTTGGGTAGAATGCCTTCTAGGTTAATGTAAATGGAGCTGAGAAGTATTAGCAATTCCTCTTCACACCTTTACATATCATACCCAGATGTCAAAAAAAAAAAAAAAGGCAGAATGCCTCTGCTGTCAGCCCCATTACACAGACCAGAATAATAGTTTAGCAGCCAATTTCTGCTCTTAACAGAACTCAAGGGAAAGAAATGACAGAAAAGCAAGCCAAGGCTGGTGAAACTAATTATGATGACAAGCATATTATGAGAGACAGGTAATGGGCAGAAAACTACATTACCATCAGTGTTTTTCTCAGCCTAGTAATGAAGACCATGCGGACAGAGGTGTAAAAGGCGCTGCTTGTTTGGCAGCAGGTGTGGAATAATTGGTTTGGTGTGAGGGGCTAGAAGGAGGGCAGAATAACTACGGCAAAAGAGAAAAATGCCATGGATGTTCCTTAGATTTGGATAGGAGATTTTTTGTTTTTGTTTTTTTGAGATGCTTTGTGTTTTATCTGTAAAAACAAGAGCAAACTCTGTGATAAGAGCCATGGCACTGTGGTTCTTTTTTTTTTTTTTTTTTTTTAGATTTTATTCATTTATTTGACAGAGAAAGAGACAGCGAGAGCAGGAACACAAGCAGAGGGAGTGGGAGAGGGAGAAGCAGGCTTCCCGCCAAGCAGGGAGCCCGATGCAGGGCTGGATCCCAGGACCCCGGGATCATGACCTGAGTCGAAGGTAGACCCTTACGACTGAGCCACTCAGGTGCCCCTGGCACTGTGGTTCTTAACCCCTTCTGTGAATCACAGAACTCTGAGAATCTGATTATCCTGCAAACCTTTTACCTCTCTTTAAAACAGCCCTTTAGCTCATGTATGCACAATTTCCAGAGCCTCAAGGGCCCATTCTTGGACCCCAAATGAAGGACTTCTACAGAATATTGCAGTAACCTCCAATGGACTGCTTAAATAAATAATGGGACATCTACACAGTGGACGATTGTGTGCTAATTAAAAAGGAGGCACACCCCCTATTACTTCCTACTGTGGACCAATCCCTGAGATATTATTAGGTGAAAAACAAGATATGATTAGGTGAAAAACACAAGGTATAGTTAATACTCATGGTACTTTAGCTACTGTTTATGTTAACACACACACACACACACACACACACACACACACGTAGTATCTTTGGAAAGTTGTATAAAAAGCCAGTAACAGAGGTTTTCTTTATGAGGGAACTGGTTTGGCAGGAGAGGATGGGGAACCTGGTTTTGAAATCGCTAACCATAAGTAGAATTAGGGTGAAAAACGGGGGGAGTTAGCTCTTGTCATCTTTACCACAGAGAGAGATCACACTGATCCTCAGTCTTTGTGATGAGTAGAAATTTAAAAAAAAATAGCATATGATTTTTCTTTTTCTTTCTTTTTTGTTTAAAAGATTTTATTTATTTATTTGACAGAGAGAGAGGGAACACAAGCAGGGGGAATGGGAGAGGGAGAGGCAGGCTTCCTGCGGAACAGGGAGCCCGATGCGGGGCTCTATCCCAGGACCCCGGGATCATGACCTGAGCCAAAGGCAGCTGCTTAACAGCTGAGCCACCCAGGCGCCCCTAGCATATGATTTTTCTAAATTGCTGTTATTCAAGATTATAAATAAAAGCTAATTATTTTGAACTACATATGTGTAAATAAGACATTCAAAAACATGTGCATTAAATCCTATTAAATAGAATCAAAAAAGTTATTTTTCTAGTTACCCTATGGAAAATTTTATGGCCATTATTGCCTTTAAAAACCAACTAAAAGGACTAGACTTTTCTTTTTCTCCCTCCGCCTCCCTTATTTTTAAGTGGTTTTTGGTTTGGTTTGCTTGGCCAGGGGAGTTATTTCTCAGCTTCATCTTGTTAACTTTTCTTGTTGTGGTTGAATCTATTTTATTGGATTTTTTTTCAGTTACAAAGTAACACGTTTGCTGTAACAAGTCAAACAATACAAACATTTAGTAAAAGAAAAAAAAAAATTATCTCCCTCTAGTCCATCCACATCCTCAAGAGTAACCAGTGTGAACAATGTTATATGTAGCCTTCCATGACTTTGGACATTTCAAACCAAAGCTTACAAACATACATTCATGTACATTTTCCTACTTTTTTTCAGTCCAGTCGGTCTAAGTCTAACTCCTTGTTTCCTGGTACCTGCCTAATATTTCTTAGTGTGAGTGTATCACAGTTGATTCAACATTTCCCCTATCCATGGACATTGCTTTTAATTTTTTGGATTTCTTTTTCTTCTACAGAAAATGCTATAGTAAACACTCTCATAAACATTGCCATTTCTACTAGTGCTCTTATTTCTAAAGAATAAATTTCCAGAATTGAGACTACTGGGTCAAAGGTTATGAACTTTAAATATTTTCATAGTACCAGCGATCCAGATTCCTGTGTGGCAGTGCCTGGAGTTCCCAAACATGAGATGCTCTTCTTGCTTTATATGTTGCCCACTTTCTTCTGTGAGAGAAAATAACTTGCTCATGAACAGACATAAAAAGTAAACTTCATACTGTGTAGCTAAAGAGATTTGCACACCATCATCAAGATGAAAAAACAGGTCTCCGGTTCCACCTTCTTATTGAAGTGATGCTCTGTGTCCTCCCCACTAATCTGCACACCTTGTCTGGATTATAGCCCTGAATGGCACGCAGACAAAGAGGCAGATGCTGAGCTCACTGACTCAGTGAGCACAGCTGGGGCAGGTCATTAAACAGACTCACTCCTGCCAAACAGCCCGCCGTACTAGAACACTAAGACTTTCCTTGCTTCACTGTATTGAGAAAGAACTTTTTTTTTTTTTCCCAGAGACATGTGTAGTAGAATAATTTTACATGATCTGAGTACCAATTATTAAAGAGTAGCCAATGATATTAAAAATAAAGACCAAGAAAGAGAGAAAGAGTGGGTAACTAGGACACTCTGAGTACTTTGTTATATAAATTGTATCTATACCACTTCAATTTAAATTCTTTAGGTTTAAAAATAATAATTACTGGACCCTTCCATGCGATAGGTGAGGTTTGCACAGGGTGCAGGATTTGGAGCAGGTGTCTTGAGCCCAGTCCTCCAACAGCAAGGATAATTTGGATGCCCCTGTGCTTGGCCCCTCAAGGCATCCATTGGTGTCTTTTCTCCTTTCCCTGCCTCCGTTATTCATGCCCTCCCTCCTGGAATGTGAGAGAGTGTAGGTGGCATTCTGGCTCAGAATATAATATGAGTTGGGAAATAATTGAAGTCATCCCGTGCTCAAGATTTTCTTCCCCCTCCACAACCACCCAGAAAAACATCAACTAAAAGCCTATACTAATAACCAAAAGATTATAGGTACAAGAAGCAGCTATTAAAGCAGAAATGCCACCCACTTGTAAGGTAGAACACGGTGAACAGTCACCAGCCTTAATCCTTTTCTTGAATTTTTGGTCCTTTTCCCGACAGAAAACAGAGCCCCGAAAGAATGGGATGTGGCAGCCAAGATTGGGGGGAAGGGAGGACAGTCAAGTCTCTGCCTCAGCTGGGGGGGATGTCGGTGGGTTCCAACAAGGAGGCAGAGCAAAGGCAATTGTAGGGAGAGATGAATAGAAAGGAAAGATAAACACAGAAGAGACTGTGTTTCTGTGTTTGAATAAAATGCATGCCAGGATTACATAAGGTCTTCAAATTCTTTCACTTTAGCTAGTATCACTCAGAATAGATGATTCAGGGAGCTCACAGGCAGGTAATATTTGCAGTAATGGGCTTTAGTACAAGTGCACATACCCTTTTTATCCATTGGCACTGCTGCTTCCCAGAGACCAGGTGCATATTATTCAAGTTGGAAGAACTATTAGAATGTGTAAAATCCAGTCGTTGGAAAGATGGTCATTGAGAACTCCCCTCCCCTCACCCCTGCACTCTTGTTTTATGCTGCAACCTTCCATTCTCCCCACAGTTGGAAGTCTCTCACCATGCTTTACTTTTTCCTTTTTCAGTAGTACTTCTCACGTGGTATACCAAATGAGCTACTTACTATTACATTTACTGTTTATTATCTCCATCTCCCTGCTGGAATGTACGTGCCATGAGAGCAGCGTTTTTTGCTTTGTTCACTGAAGTATTCCCAGCACCTAGAATAGTATTTGATTTGTAGCAGACATCCAATCAGTTTTGAGTGAACAAAAGTGAAAAAGCAAATTACAAGGCAAGATATAAAATCCTGTTTTTCTTGTTTATCAAAATATCTACGTAATAATACATGCAATAGCGTAAAAAATCTGTAGGCAGATACACCAAATTTTCATTATTACTGGAGGGATGGGATTACAGGAGACTTTCCATCATGGATTTCTTAATGTTTCCCATTTTTACAATAAATTCTATTTTTGAAGTAAGAAATGCTATAACAAAATATAGAATTTTAAAATTTGGTTAGCTCTAAAAGAAGGAACTTTGTTTTGTGAGGACATAGGTTACAGTGGAAGAAAGTTATATTATTACAAGAGCCTTTTTTTCAAGTTTGATACTGTTTTGATAATCCTGAGTTTTTTTTTTTTTTTAAGATTTTATTTATTTATTTGACAGAGACAGACACAGCAAGAGAGGGAACACAAGCAGGGGGAGTGGGAGAGGGAGAAGCAGGCTTCCCGCGGAGCAGGGAGCCCAATGTGGGGCTCGAACTCAAGACGCTGGATCATGACCTGAGCCGAAGGCAGATGCTTAACGACTAAGTCACCCAGGCGCCCCCCTGAGTTGGTTTACACAAGACTTGCCTCCCTTGTGAACTAATAGGTTTCCATAAAAGAGTCATCTAATATACTTTTTTTCCCTCAGTAGCCTAGTAATAATTGTTTTTACCTGGCACGCCACCTGAGGGCCATTCCTAGGTGGTAGATAATAAATGGGATCGTACTGTACCACAGTTATCTCCCCACCTACCACTGTTCCTGGCACATGGTAGATGTTCACATGTGAGCAAAGGGCTCGTGAGTGAGTGATGATGCCTTTGGTGGCATGGATGATGGTAGGGTTGCCTGGGAGCTGGGGGAGGTGGGGAGGGAAGGTCAGGTAGCAGGGGACTGAATGGCCTTCTTATCCTTAGCTCAGCTCTTCGTGTGTCCTGAAAATAGCTGGTCAGCAAAAGGTGCTTCTCAAACTACAGCTCATAGTCGGCAGAATATGAATGCTGTTCATCACAGGAGCTATGGTGTGTGGTATGTTGTTTTTACAGGGAGTATCTCCCTATAGTGAAGAGTCTATAGAACAGGTGCAGAATTAGAGCATATACTCATTCTGCCTCTTGTAGAATTCAGGGCAAAGGAGGCCTCAAGAGAGCCTGTGTGCTACATAGAGTATCCATTATACAGCATTTATTTTATTTTTGCTAATCTATTTATTTTTAGATTTCTCATCTTTAAAAAATTGTATGGTCATTTTCCCGAAGTACTGAAAAGAATATTTACATTAAAGAAAAAAAAAAGACTATTCCTTTCAGTAAAAAAAAAAAGTTCGGTATTTATGTCTTTGTTTAAAAATACTTTCTCTGATGGGGCGCCTGGGTGGCTCAGTTGGTTAAGCAACTGCCTTCGGCTCAGGTCATGATCCTGGAGTCCCAGGATCGAGTCCCTCATCGAGTCCCGCATCGGGCTCCCTGCTCGGCAGGAAGCCTGCTTCTCCTTCTGACCCTACCCCCTCTCATGCTCTCTCTCTCTCTCTCAAATAAATAAATAAAATCTTTACAAAAAAAAAAAAAACCTTTCTCTGAGCATATATTGTCAATTTTAAATGAATCCGTTTAGGTGCCTTGCCCCTAAATTAAATGTTTGAAGGAAGATGTCTTATTTTATTTCCAGGATAAAACACTTTCCATTTTCATGTTAACTGAAGTATGGTTTTACTAAACGACTGACGCTCAGGCACGGTGCTGGATAGGATGGAGGCTCTTGGTGAGCCTTATGGATCAGTTTTCTGGGCCAGGCACAGGAGTGTGGGGGAGAAAAGACCTTTTCTGGGGGATCTGGGAGGCCTCACAAGAGGGGGGACATTGGCTCCTCATTTCAATTGCCCCTCATTTTCAGGTGACACTTATGAAATGATTGTACTCCCATGAAAGATAGCTTCTACATAATTCTAGATTGTCCTGGATATCTCTCATCAGAGAGGAAGAAAAGCCACATGAATTATTTACAGAGCACCAAGTTATTTCCTTTCATGAGCTCTGACTTTGTTTTTGTCTCTGCAAACTGAGATTTTGTTTATCCATGAATAGTTTTCCCTGGGGCATGAAAATATGACTCTTTCATTATGAATGAGGTTTTTTGTTTGAGTCCATGTTAACTAAAACATGCAAAATAAACTGTTTTTCATTAGATCCCTTTCAGCTCCCCATAAAAACAGAACCAACAAAAGAAAGAGCAGTTCAACCAGCACCCACCAGGAAGCCCACTGTGATTCGAATTCCAGCCAAACCAGGAAAATGTAAGCACTAATCAGCCTTCTTTCTTTGCTTTTCCAAGAGCCTGGGAGAAATATATATTAATTTGTCAATGTCTGCTTTTGAAATTATGTGTGATTGGCCATTTGTTATTATTTATAGTCAAAGGAGATTTAAAAAACAAGTTCTTGGGGCTCCTGGGTAGCTCAGTCGTTAAGCGCCTGCCTTCGGCTCAGGTCATGATCCCGGGGTCCTGGGATCGAGTCCCGCATCGGGTTCCTTGCTCGGCAGGGAAGCCTGCTTCTCCCTCTCCCACTCCTCCTGCTTGTGTTCCCTTTCTCCTTTTTTTACAGTACGGTACTATAAATGTATTATCTTTATGGTTTTCTTAGTAAAGTTTTGGGAGAGGCAGAAGTTACATGTGGATTTTTGGCTGCGCCACGGTATCAGCACCTCTAACCCCCACATCGTTCAGATGTCAACTCAGTGAAACTGATAGCAAATAAAGTTGTATGTGTCTGTCTGGATACAGCATAATCTAAGTATGTATGAATTGTGTGAAGAGCAGTAACCAAGAGTTATAAAAATGTAATAATGTATAAAATTTTTTAAAATTAGCGTAATACTCCATTTTGATATTATTTCCTGACTTGATTTTTTTAATGGTACAATAAATGAAATTTCGTATGAGCTTTTATAAGGACTGCAAAGAAATCTGATATTATTGTGAGACAGAAGCCAAGAGGGCCAGTCCCATTTATTTTAGACCCTGAAGATTGTTAAAAGGTATGTGTAAAAGTGTGTGTACGTGTGCACACACATGCTTGTATGGTGGGTTCCAAATCCATTCCTAGCATTGCTCGGAGTGATCACACAGTTTTCGCCATGAGCCTCTGCTATCGTTTCATTTCATTCAGTGCCTTTGCATAGTCCAGATGCATCCCTGCCTTTATGTAACAGGAGAACCTCTCACTCCGTTCCTCCTCCTAGCAGATCAAGCGTCGTCCTTCACCTGTCTATAGCATCCCCAGGTTATTTTGCAGGCATACCCTGGAATGCCATGAAACCCCTTTCGTTCAGGGGTTTGGTTTTTCTATAAAAAACTACCCAGAGCGATCATACTGGTTTTGATCTTTTGAGTGTTTTGTTATTAACTGATGGCTCTAAGCCACATGGTGAGAAGATTAAACTGAGTTACTATGAAGAATGAGGAGGAGAAAAAGTCAAGGGTACCAAATTCTGGTGGGTTCTCGCTTCTTAGGAGGTTATATGGTATATTAAAGAACTGGTGGTATATTTCTTTTGACAGCATTATATAGCCCTTGTGGGCTATATAAGTATCACAGATGATAGTTCATTGGGTTGTTTGCCTGCTTGCTGTTACCTTGTTAAAATGTATTCTGGATTTTAACAGGCATAGTGAAATACGATGATAATAAATATTGCCCGAAGCTCATGTAGGTTTTAAGTAATACAAGTTTTACATTTAAATTTATTCTCCTGTTGTATCAGGGTCCCCAAGACCCCCGGCTTTGATGATCCCTAGGAGGCCTGGCAGGACTTAGCATTTAGTTATGTTCACAGCTGTGATTTATTACAGCAGAAGTATACAAAACAAAATCAGCAACAGAAGACGGGACATCGGGCAAAGTCAGGAGGAGTCTTGGCACAGGCTTCTAGGTGTTCTGTCCCAGGGAATCACAAAAGCTATACTTAACTCCCCCAGGAACCAGTTGTGACAACACAGGTGAAATGTTGTCAACCAGCGAAGCTCATTAGACACTCAATACCCAGGGTTTTCATTAGGGGTTGGTCACATAGGCACCTCTAGGAATTTTGGCACGTTCCAAATTTCAGATTCCCAGAAGGGAAGCAGATATTCAGCATAAGCCAAATTCTTTCGTTTTATGAGCTCTGGGGATGGTGGGAACCTTCCCAAAGTCCCAAGTTCCCAGATGCCAGCAAGGACCCACCCTTGAAGCAGGCCTTTCTAAGCACAAGTAGCCTCAGGCCTACTGTGTTTATTCTTGTCTGCATACTTATAAATTGGATTAATAGTCCTGGAATCCTGTAAAGGATATATTGAGGAAGCACCTTTATTTATTATTCTGACAAAGTTCCGGGAACTGTTAGAAAGTTGGATTCTAACTGCTGTATGTGAAAGAACTGATATGTCAGTTTCTAGAGCATTATTTCTATTTATATCAAAAACCAGTTCCCCAGCACTGTATTGTTACAGTTATTAAGCAATTCATATGTGCTGTGGAGGAGGAAAAACTTGAAATGGTTGGAAGCACTTGGAAAAGTTGGAAGAACTTGGAATGGTCAAGTGAAGAAAGGAATAGCTTTGTGGTGCAAAACTCCTTCGTCTTCTGTGAGCCTGTCAGTTCTTTCCCCTTGAGACTCATTTCTTCTGACTAGGATGTCCTTTTCCCAGATAGGTACATGGCTCCCTCCTTCACCATTCCTTCAAGTCTGCTCAAATTCCACTTTTCTCATTGAGACCTCCACTGACCACATGATTTGAAATTGGAAATCTCCACCTACCCCACACGCTCATACTTGATAGTCCCTATGTCCCATCCTGCCAGTAAGGTATTTCCTCTTTACTTTCATATTAATACTACTTTGTACCCTTAATTGTTTGTCACAACAATGCAGTATCCTAAGTGATATATCATTTCCTTATAAGAATAAAAAACTGGGGGCACCTGGGTGGCTCATTCGTTAAGCATCTGCCTTCGGCTCAGGTCATGATCCCAGGGTCCTGGGATCGAGCCCCACATCAGGCTCCCTGCTCCGCGGGGAGCCTGCTTCTCTACCTGACCCTCCCCCATCTCATGTGCGTGCTCTCTCTCTCTCAAATAAATAAAATTAAAAAAAAAAACAAAAAACTGTGCCAGAGGGAGAGTCTTTAAGATGACAACTGAGTTTAAATGTTCCTGTGTGTCTTCGTTTCCAGAGCAGCCCTGCCTCTCACTAAAAATGCTTGCCTGTCTCCACATCGTTGTTTTCCTAGTAGCTGGTCTGGGTATTTTCCTCCTTTAGAGTGTTTTCCTGCCTGTAGATAAAATAGGAACCTGACAAATTATCCTCTGATTTATAGGTGTTTTATGTGAAATGAGAGCAGAGAGCGTTCCTTTGAAAGAATGAAAAAAAATCCCATCTCCTTTAAGTGTCTCAATCTGTGTAAAAGGTGGCTTTCACCTCCTTTAGTATCTTATAGTCTTCCTCTCTCCAAGTGATTTTGCACACAGATTTTAATTAGCTGTCACTAATGAAATCCGATCTTTTTCTTCTTTTTAAAGTATGTTGGCGGGGGGGCGCCTGGGTGGCTCAGTTGGTTAAGCGACTGCCTTCGGCTCAGGTCATGATCCCAGAGTCCTGGGATCGAGTCCCACATCGGGCTCCCAGCTCAGCGGGGAGCCTGCTTCTCCCTCTGACCCTCTCCCCTCTCATGCTGTTTCTCTCTCTCCCTTGCTCTCTAATATATATATAAATAAAATCTTTAAAAAAATAAAATATGTTAGGGGGGTATACTATCACTGAGTTAAGGATGCAGTTTGGATGTAAAGGTATTGTTTGTTAAAATGAAGGCAGTTGGGGCGCCTGGGTGGCTCAGTCGGTTGGGCGTCTGCCTTCGGCTCAGGTCATGATCCCAGGGTCCTGGGATCGAGCCCCGTATCGGACTCCTTGCTCGGCGGGAAGTCTGCTTCTCCCTCTCCGCTGCCCCTGCTTGTGTTCCCTCTCTCACTGTCTCTCTCTCTGTCAAATAAATAAATAAATAAAAATCTTTAAAAAAAAAAAAATGAAGGCAGTTAAGTCAATTAATCTGGAACTAATGAATTAGAAAACACATTTAATTATTTGGTTGGGGAAGTCTGGATACGCAGCTTATTAGGAAGCACCATTCCGTGTTATAGTGAGCACAGGGTCTAGGGTTCAAAACCCTGGATCTGACAATTACTAGCATTAAGACCTTGAATAGCTTATTTATTTTCTTCCCAGCTTTGGTTTCTTCATCTGTAAAATAGGTAAGTTATTATCTAGCATAGTGCTGTCCAATAGGACTTGCTGCAAAGATGGAAATGTTCCATAACGGTGCTGTCCATTATGGTAACTGCTAGCCAAATGTGGCTCCTGAGCACTTGAAATATAGCTTGTGCAGCCGAGGAACTAAGTTTTTAATTTTGTTTAAGATTTAAGTTTAAATCACCACATGTGACGACTGGCTAGTGAACTGTGCAGATCTAGCACATAGACAGACATCGGTTGGAGAAATGTGTATGAACGAAATGCCTTAACTTAGTGCCTGGTGCATTGAAGGTTCTCAAAAATGCTAGCTGCTGTTGCATTTATTTAGTATTATTTTTACTCTATACAACATTTAGTGAAACTAACTGATGTGTCCTAACCCATCGGTTTTCTGAGGTTTCCTAGCTTTTTCTCATTTACTTAGGTGTCCATTCTTTGTGTGGATCTCTTGTGATAGCCTTTTTCCTGAGGAACCAAGCTGCAATCATTTAATCTTTCAGAATCCCCAAAGGCCAGAAATTATTGATGAATTACTGCTGTTTTTCCAGGTTTACATGAGGATCCACAAAGCCCACCTCCTCTCCCTACTGAAAAACCTATTGGAAACACTTACAGTACGGTATCTGGAAAACTCAGTTCTGTTGACAGAACTAGAAACTTGGTAAGTCGTCCTTATAAATTGTCTTAGATCGAAGACCAAGCTGTGTGCTAATTTTAAATTATGATGTCTGAATTATTTTACTATTGGTCACATAAAGACCTTTATTGCAAATCAGTTCTAAGCCCCACATACTTAATGTGATGTTCAATCTTTTTTAAGTTCCTGTAGAACAAAAGAATTAGGCCAGTTCATTGTACTTCATCATAAAATAATTTGTCCTATACTGATATAATGATATTGTCTTTTATGTGGCACTAATAATGAGGAAGTTATTGAAAATCTCTAAAAACCTTTAATATTTGTGGAAATAGACTTAGTCATCAGTTTTTATTTAAAATACCCAACTAGTGACATAATTTTAAGATAATTACCATGAGAATTTGTTCATCTGAAATTTAAGGAAAAATTATTTTTTAATTAAAAAATAGTACTTTACCATGTACTTGTTAACAATGGTAGTCAACAAGTTTTAAATATATATATATATTTTTTTTTTTTCAACCTCAATACCATTTCCCCATACTGTTTGTAATTCCCATATGCTAGATTATCTTTTAAGGTTTGTTTCAAAAGAGACAAGTTCCTTAACAAGTGTTGGCAAGGATGTGGGGAAAAGGTAACCCTCTTGCACTGTTGGTGGGCATGTAAATTTGTGCAGCCACTGTGGAAAACAGTGAGGAGGTTCCTCAAAAATTTAGGAACAGAACTACCATATGATCCAGCAATTTCACTTCTAGGTACTTACTTAAAAAAAAAGTGAAAACACTAATTCAAAAAGACGTATACACCCCTGTATTCATCACAGCATTGTTTGCAGTAGCCAAGATAAGGAAGCAGCCTAAGTGTCCATCAGTAGATGAATGGGTAAAGAAGATGTGCTATATATGTACAATGAAATATTACTCAGCCACAAAAAAAGATGAAATCTTGCCTTTGGTGACGACATGGATGAACCTAGAAGGTGTTAAGCTAAGTGAAATAAGTCAGGCAGAGAAAGACAAGTGTACTGTATGACTTCACTTATATATGGTATCTAAAAAGCAAAACAAACAACAAAATAGAAACAGACTCATAGATACAGAGAACAAACTGATGATGGTTGCCAGAGGGGAGGTGGCAGGATGGGGGCTTGGGATGGATGAAATAGGTGAAGAGGATTAAGAGGTACAATCTTCCAGTTACAAAATAAATAAGATATGGGGGTGTAGTATGCAGCACTGGGAATATGGTCAATAATACTGTAACAACTTTGTATGGCGACAGATGGTAACTGGACTTACTGTAGTGCCCATTTTATAATGTATATAAATACTAAATCATTATGTTGTACACCTGAAACTAATACAATATTATATATTAATTATTCAATAAAAAATTTTTAAAAAGCAAAATTAAAAATTTTTTAAAGGAACGAATTCTTAATGTCTTTGAACCAAATTTTCAGTTCAAATTTCATAATAGTTTCACACTGTGCATTAACTATGCTTATTATACATGCAAACCCATCTAACCATCTAGTGAAAAGATATTTCTTTGAAGGAGACATTAAATTAAATTAGCCAATATCAAGTTAATGAGATTTTCCTGTAGGCTGAACTAAAATTTAGTGATCATTTGCATTTTCAAAGTACTTGGTAATAAATTTTTATTAAAACTGGGCCAAGAAAGCCCAAAAGGCAATGACTGGGTCCTTACAATACTGTTGTTGAATAGGAGAAAATCCCAAATTTCCGTGGAGGAAAATTTACTTGAGAAGGTTACTGGCTTCTACTCTAAAGGGTTGTAAAGGAGAGTGAGAGGATGATGAGCAGGCATATATATCATTCATGAAGTCATGTAATGGGCTTTTGTAAACCATAAAGCTCTATTAAAATATTAGGTATTATTACATTTGGTGTTAAGCAGACCACAAAGCAACTCCCACATTTTAGAAAAACAAGAAAAGGAAGTTAGAATAAACTAAACCATTTGGAGAAGTACTATAATCATAATTGTACCTCACATGAACAGGAAAATCCTGTCCTACACTGTTTATGAAGGAGGGCCAAAGCATTCTGTGCTGTACTCTAGAGACATACTGGGTCTAAAATAGAGCAAGAGGAGATAAGAAACAGACCACAAGTGAAATGAGTTGGCTAAAGTCACACATAGAGATTTCTAGGGCCAGGAAGTCAAATCTCTGCCTGAGAAATTCCTTTTCTTTGAGAATTACAATTAGTGAATGAATAGTAGACCAGAGACCATAAAGCTTTCAGGTATCGGGGAGGATCTCTAGGAAGACTACTTCACCAGTGTAATGACCCATGAGGATAGGCCTGGTCTTTGCCAACTGTGTCTTCTGATGAGACACAGAGGACGAAAACTCTCTACTATTTCTCCTGCCTTGAGAGCCAAGGAACTTTCCATCGTAGGACAAGATGACTGTGTTACAAAATCTCACAAGGGATTCTAGGGTAAGGAACATTAGGAGCCCCTGGAACAGGAGCAGATGCTTCTGTGTCCCCTGTTCTCACCGTGGGAACTCAGGGCTTCCACATCTTCTCTCAAGGAGGCTGCCAGCCAGTGCAGGAGGAGAGTCAGGAGACACCACCTGGTATGTATAAGGAATCCAGGTGGTAGCACCGACGCTGGCCATTGAACTCAGGACCTAAGAAGTGGTGCCAGTTCCTGGGGAAAGAAGAGAAGGAACATCTGTGGAGGCTGCTCAGTAATTCCAACAGACAAGAATACCTCCTGTCTTTGGAAGTTCAGCAAAAAACTGGGGAATTATTTTGAAGTTAGAGTGTAAGAAGCTGTTCCAAAGCCGATGAACAAAAAGATGGCATTTGCAGGGGACAGTACACGCAGAAAGACCCAACTTCGCCGAGAACTAAAATGCCTATCCAAACACATCAAAAGCCAAAGTTCAGAGATGTCAGAGCTAAAGAAAACTACGAAAAGCAGATGCAGAGAGGCTCCAGTTAGGTGTGGAATATTAAAGAGGAGGAAATCCCTAATCAGTAATCTTCCAAAGACTGTTGGCAGAACCCGGGCACAAGGCTGGACTTTAGCAGAGAATGGCCTCCTCAGGAGCCACTCCTCTCTTCTCAGTATTTACGTGTGCGGGACACAGCAATGCCTTCTACAGCGGCCCCGACGTTCCTGGGCGGTGAAAGCGCTCCACCGCCCCCCCTGCTTTTTTTCTGAATTAAAATTTTCTCCTTTAGAAAACTTGAGAAACGGGGGCGCCTGGGTGGCTCAGTTGGTTAAACGACTGCCTTCGGCTCAGGTCATGATCCTGGAGTCCCGGGATCGAGTCCCGCATCGGGCTCCCTGCTGTCAGCAGGGAGTCTGCTTCTCCCTCTGACCCTCCCCCCTCATGCTCTCTCTCTATCTCATGCTCTCTCTCAAATAAATAAATAAAATCTTAAAAGAAAAAAAAGAAAACTTGAGAAACTAAAAAGATACTTAAGATCCTCCATAAAGATAACACCACTGAGAGAAAACTACAGCTAGTATTTGACACAAGATTAGGATTCTCTGGTGTGTAGTTATTAAAGTACATCACCTATAACTTCGTCAAATTTCTACATCTATATTTTTTTAATTTGCCCTTAATTATTATCTAACAACTGTAATTTTGAGAAAACCAGTAAGAGTTCTTGCCTATCTGCTAGATTGTTTTTCTGTTTGTTTGTTAATCTTAAAGATGGCCAAAGATGTGAGTTTTTCAAAATCATAGCAGTATTTGTCAGTGAGGGGGGAATATGGGCAGCAGCGTATTTAGAAGGCATGGATTAGACTATGGAATATTGCAGGGTTTATGCACTGGTGACTCACCTCATTACATTAACTGAACTCATTAGTGAAACCAAGTTTTAAGGGCAAGCTTAATTTATTTCTTAAAAATGGGATTTTGAAACATACTTAAATGATCACAGTTATTGGCAATTAATCATTCGGTATTTAAGGCAAAGTTAATATTCAGTTTGAATTAAAACACCATGGAAGTGAGTTTTAACTCATTTATAAGGTGAGAAGGAGGAGAACAGTCTAAATTAGCCCAAAGAACCCCAAGCGACAGTTAAATCTTCCTTACAAAAAAAGGCAGTGTAATTTTAAAGGGCTAGCATTTTTTCCCATGTATTATACTCGTTTCCCAATCCTTGGGCTACACCATGTTTGAAGAACCCATTGAAACAGCACAGTTTGAATCCTTTACCCTAAAGAAATCTTCCTGTTGTTCTCCACACTTCCAGTTTTCCCCCTCTGCTGTTAGGCTCATACACTCCTGCTCTACCTGTCTTTTCTTTTTTGAGTTATCCTCCTTTACCATTTCTGCTTTCTTGGACCTTTTTCTGTTCCTCTTCACATACCTTCCTTTTAGGCCATCCCTTAAGCTCCTTTTATGTTCTACCTCCTCCTAGTTCAAAAGCCACCGCACAAAGTATAAACCACCTGGTGATGAGAGATCTGCCTGTTGGAAAGCAAAACAAACTAATCACCACCTCACGTACTATATGTTTAAACTGAGGAGCAGGGCATATCTTACGTGTTGTCATGGGATAAATAAAGGCCATATATTTTTTTTAACTCTCCACAGTGCCTGCTTAAATTGCTACTGTGTATGATTTCAGCAGCATCCTTCATACCTTGTGAATGTGCTGGGTACATAACCACATGGTACCCTCGGGTGGGCTACGGCCCACAGCAGCAGACCCCCTGCTCTCCTCTCTGGTTTCACTTATATAAGGACTTGAAAACTTAGGTAGGAAGAAGTAATGAGTTAATACTGCTTAAGACCAAAAACTCTTAAGCTACTTTCTGTAACTCAGCTACATTTCCCCTTAGAGATCTAGCCAGAAAGTTGTCCATAATTCCTCTTGACAAGCTCCTGTTTCAGATGAACCTTAACTAAAGAGCATTCTCTGGTAATTGTAGGAATCTGACCACACGGGTCAAACAGGAGGTTCTGTGCGAGGACCCCCAAGGTTGCCACCAAGGTAAGTGAAGTGTGGGAAAACTTTAAAAAGTAAAGGGCTGCCTGGCTGGCTCAGTCAGAAGAGCATGCAGCTTTTGATCTCAGGGTCGTGAGTTCAAGCCCCAGATTGATTGCAGAGAGTACTAAAAAAATAAATAATCTAAAAAAAAAGGGTAAATTAGATAAAAACTAATGGTTCAGAGACTGGACTCTCTTTTCTATCATCAAAACTGAGTATTGGGGCGCCTGGGTGGCTGGCTCAGTTGGTTAAATATCTGCCTTCGGCTCAGGTCATGATCTTGAGGTCCTGGGATCGAGCCCCGCATCAGGCTCGATGTCTCTCTCTCTCTCTAATAAATAAATAAAATCTTTAAAAACAAAACAAACTAAACAAAACTGAGTGTTTTGGATCTTAGATATTTTGGAGATGCATTGAACTCACGAATTCACCCAGACCACTAGCCTCTAGTCTGCTTCCCATGGCAGGTTGTAGGAATCTCTGCTCCTTCTTTCTTTTCACACAATCCAACAACTCACAGAGCACAAACATGGATCTTTATTACTTTTCCTCAATTAAATGAACAACACTCCTTTCTGAACCTAAAGCAACTCCATTTCTGGAATGTGTACATGCACACGCACACATGCACACTCCCTGTTACGAGAAACCAGCCTGGATTTTGGAAGTATCTCTAGAGGGAGACAGGCTTTGTGAGCTCAGAGGTTACCTGCCCTCCTGAGTTCCAGGGCTCTTTGAACAAAAAGCTATGATGTTATCGGAAGGTGTTACTTTGTTGGAAATTATTTTTATCATAGGGATTGAGGGACAGCTTTCAAAATAATAGTTGTCCTATCCCATTTTCAGAATTAGCTTTCTTTATATTAATCTAAATTAGGGTTTTAATAATAATTCCTATAACACGAATATTGGGGGAGTTTGATGTTCCTTTTCTAATTACGTATAAGACCCCATCAGATGCACCTCATAACTTATTATTAGCTTCTCATCTGAGACTTTGGTAGAAAGTGCTTAGTCTCCTGAAGTCGTCATGGTGTGTTTCAGAGTAAATGGGGCCTTAGAGAGCTCATGATAGTAAAGCCTTGTTTGTCTGAAACTAATGAATCTCTAGTGCAAGATAAGAGGAAGCTGGAGCATCATGGCATCTCCTCTAATAATGTTTAATGCAGCAGTCATTTGCTCAAAAATAGCATACCCTGCATGTTTTAGTAAATTATATTACACCAGCAGAAAGCTCTGTGTGTGTGTGTGTGTGTGTGTAATAAGAAAGAATAAAACAGGGCCCTAATACCGATCAAACACGGACTCATAGCTACCACGTTGACTTTCAGACCTGTAAATGGAAAAGTTACACCAGCTCGACAACCTCCTCCCAAGGGAGCCCCTGAGAGACCACCTCCCCCCAAACTTTCTGCAACCAGAGCATCCAGTAAAAAACTGCCTTTTAATCGGTCTTCTTCTGACATGGATCTTCAGAAAAAGCAAAGTAACTTGGCATCTGGACTCTCGAAAGCCAAGAGTCAAGTCTTTAAAACTCAAGATCCGGTGCTGCCCCCTCGCCCCAAACCAGGACACCCTCTCTACAGGAAATACATGGTAAATGTAGCTTTAAAAAATGTTTCTGGTCAAAAGATTTGTCCTAAAGTATATAAAAGATCCGTTATTCCTTAGAAAAAGATGATGAGACCAAATGTGGAATTGCCTCTTGATGCAAAGAAGGCTTTAGATAAGTAGGCCAGAGTGAAACCTAGGTCTTTAAAGCAGGGTTTCGTTATTAGAAGAAATGTAGGAAGAGGAAGTAAGGCAGACAGGGATTGTAACCTGCTCTCTGGCTTGACCAAACAGAAACTGAAAAACCTGACCCAGTGGGCTATACTGATGGGAGTAGCTCTGACATATTACAGTTCATAACTTGGTATAGCTACCTTGCCCACAGACTAAAATTTAAAGTGCAATGGAAGGGAATTCCTCATTAGGATGGATGATTTTCCCCCTTACTTTCCCCTTTCGTAAACCTAATTATCATGGCCCATTTAACAGTCACCGGTTAGAAGTTTTTAATCGATAATCAAGATTGTTGAGGTATTAATTTTGTTCTCTTTGAAAAAAATTTTTTTTTCATCTCTTGACTTTAAACATTTGTCCATTTCCCACACTTGAAAACAGAGCTGATGTGCTCTCTCTACTTTGGTCAGGTTAGCCTGATAAAGTGCAAAACAAATAAAAATAAGGAGAACAACTGTTTTCACTTTTTAAACAATTATATGACTGTGGCTTTTAACAAGGACAGCAATTAATAATTTGATGTTGTTTTACATTTCCATCATTGTGCTGGAAACTGTTTCCACCTTAAGCCATTTAGGATTTTCTAATCCTAAGGGAAGGGTATAGACAGATTAAGAAAGAGGTAGTATACTCATTTTCATTTAAACTGATGAAATTTTAATTGTTAAAACCTAGGGGTGTTCTTTGACTTTACAGCTAGTAACACTACTCTTGTAGTATGGCTTAATGGCTAAGAGCATGGGCTCAGAGCCAGATGACCTATGTTCAAATCTTGGCTCTACCATTAACTGGCTTTGTGACCCTGAACAAATTCCTTAACCTTCCCATGTCTTATTTTCCTCATTTGTATAATAGAGATTGTAACAGTATTTACTTCACAGTGTTGGTGTGAGGAATAAATGACTTATTTATTTCACATAAAGCATTTTGAACAGTATCTGGCTCATAGTAAGTACTCAATACATCAGCCACTGTTATTATTTTAAATTCTTTAAATCTCTCATTTTTTTCCATGGCCATCCTTTCATTAAATTGCTAATCAGGAATCTGGTTGCTTTGGGAGCCTGGGACTCTTCACAGAGATACTGGGAATCAACAGCACCCAACACAGCCTTACAGGGCCACACATCCTTGCACTCTTGAGTCTGCTTCTGAGTGATCGAAGGGTCCCAGCAGCCTCCCTTTCCTTGTTGGAAGTGAGCTTGTGTGCTCACATTTCCTGGGTATGCCTTTTATATTTTATAGGCCCTCTGACCTGTACTCATCAGCCAGAATTTACCAAGGCTGGGAACAGAGCCGTCTGGCCAGGGTGGGCTGCAGATAGAAAAGCCATTCTAAGATCACACAGCTGGGTAGGCCAGGAAGTGACCAGGGTCAGGCAGTGAACTAGGTTTAACTAGACACTTGGCATCAAAGAGACTAGGAGAAAATGAGATTCAAGGCAAATGGAAGCAGTCAGTTAGGCACTAGGGCGGAGGCTCCAGCCCCCCGTCAGCCTTCAGAAGACAGCCATTGAGGACCCTGTATTAAAGATCAATCCTGACAGACTGTAGTCGGGTGCTGAGCATTGAGCCAGATGCTCAGGGGACTTGGTGGGCCTTGTCCTACAGAACAGAACTCCCAGGTTGTGGTTGTTAAAAGGCACTTGTAGCCACATTAAGCCATCATCCTGTGGGCTCAACTGCACATCCCCAAGGACTGTGAGTATCCATGAGAAATGGCAGGCCCCACCAGATCTAGAGCTTGAGGGAGCCAAGCCAAGAGTTCAACTGCTAGAGAAGGTGCGCTGTAGGCACACATGTGAAATCTCCACATTACCAGCAGCTTATGAGGAGGTTATTTGATTGCGAATAATCCTTTTGTGGGTTTGTGTTTAAGCTGTCTGTGCCTCATGGAATTGCCAATGAAGACATTGTCTCCCAAAACCCTGGAGAACTCTCCTGTAAGGTAAAGTAGAGCCCTTTCTTTAGTGACTACTGTAAAAAAAAAAAAAAAAAAAGAAAATCACTGGCCTCTGTTAGTGCTTTTACACATTATTAAATGCTTTAGGCTCCAAAGATTAAAATATGAAAAAAGTAATAATGTTTTATTAAATAATAATTGCCTCAGAGTGTGGTATTGTGCCTTACAGCGTGGGGATGTACTTGTGATGCTGAAGCAGGCAGCGAATAATTACGTGGAATGCCAAAAGGGAGAAGATATTGGCAGAGTTCACCTGTCTCAGATACAGATTATCACCCCACTTGATGAACATCTTAGAAGCAGACCAAACGTAAGGAATTAATACTGCACAGCCCTCATATCACACACGGCAGCACATTTCATAGAACTATTAATTATATCTCATCCTCAGGTTTTTATTAGCACGTTTATTTTAACCAGAGTAGAAATTACAGTAGCGTTTTATTTCATTTAAGAATAAATTACCTTGCCACTGCCATGCTAATCACTGTTCTACACAGAATGGCTACCATGTGGTTAGCCTGCTTCATCTCGTGCTGACTTAAAGCGGCCAGAGCGAGAGCTATTTATTTTTGAAATAATGTAAACATGTTTGCCAAAGTGGTAGAGATTAGTTTTCTCCCAGAATGGATAATTATTTTTAAGGGGGCCCTATAAATGCTAAGTCTGACATTAAGAAACACTTCCCTTTAAGATTTAAGCATAGGGTAACCCTTATTTCTCTGACCATAATCTTTATCTGATCAAAATAATGAAATGAAATGTAATCCAACAACCTAAAGTCACAGTGTAGGCCTAACGAATTTGTGGAGCCTGGGAGAATGCAATGATTGTTGAAGGTCATTTGTTTAGCAAGAAGAATTGCACTGAATGATTTATTACAGAGGTATATTTGTAAAAGAGCTTCTTAAGTTATCCAGGTAAATTTTCACTATCTGTTAGTTAACGGGGCACACATGAAAAATAATAGCCACCTATCACTTAACTCAAGGGGAAGTATTTGGTTTGCCATTTGACCTAGTTTTCAAAATCTATTCCAATTCTTTCTTCTTAGAAGGCAGTTTATCTTTTGAAGTTTGCTAAGAAATGTAAAAATTGGTATTTTGGAGAGCAGAGAAGGTATGTGTTAAAGTAGTCTCAGCTAGGATACTGAAATTCTAACTTTAGTCCACACAGGGAAAGTTCTCCTGTTGCTCATTTTCTCTTTGTTTTGGTACAGCATTATCCATCTGTCACAGCTGTCCTTCTCTCAGAACACACTGGTGGGTAATAGTAGTTGTACTGCCAAAAAGCTTTCCTTGATAAAAAAAAAAAAAAAGAAGCTAAAAACAATTAGAAGTTATTCTTTTACAACAGTCCAAAGTTTTTTCCACTTTATGTATTTATTTGAGACAGAGCAAGAGCAAGAGAGAGCAGGAGCGGAGGGGAGAGGGAGAAGCAGGCTTCCCGCCGAGCAGGGAGCCCAGTGCGGGACTCGATCCCAGGACCCTGGGATCACGACCTGAGCCTAAGGCAGATACTCAACCGACTGAGCCACCCAGGTGCCTCAGTTTATTCCACTTTGAACATTACCTTCTTTCCTCTTGTACCAGAGACTTGAAGACACCTGGCCTCCATTGGCCAAGTACTGGCGATACAAAAATGAAGCCTCCTTTAGACTCTGGGTTCATGGCTAGCATTATATTTTTTTAGAAAAATAAAACTTACCTATTTGTAAGCCTATTTTTAAGGTAAAAAATTATAAAAATGAGCTCTACTCTCCCCTACCTTAGTAAACATAAAGTAGTGAACATTATCAGTTGAGGTTGCATGTCTCAGATCATGGGGAAAGTGGGAGATGGTTACCTAGTGCCTGGTTGTGAGCAAAGATTTATGTTCCAGCGAGCTGGGTTTCAGTTCACTATACATCACCCCAGGTGGTTCTTTAACCTCTCTAAACTTCCATTTTTTTTTTTTTTTTTAAAGATTTTATTTATTTATTTGACAGAGAGAGGCAGTGAGAGAGGGAACACAAGCAGGGGGAGTGGGAGAGGGAGAAGCAGGCTTCCCGCCGAGCAGGGAGCCCAACGTGGGGCTCGATCCAGGCAGACGTCTAACAACTGAGCCACCCAGGCACCCGTAAACTTCATTTTTTTCATGTGGGAAATAGTTGTGATAATGCCACAGGGTTTTTTAGAATTGATTTATTGTATGATTCCATTTATATAAAAAGTACAAAAGAGGTAAATCCAGAAGGTAGATTGGTGGTTGCCCAAGGGCCACAGGGAAGGTGCAGGGGGAGTGACTGCTAATGGGGAGGGAGTTTCTTTGGGGAGTGATAAAAATGATCTAAACTTAGATTTGGTGAGAGTTGCACAATTCTGTGAATTTGCAAAAACTATGTACACTTTAAATGAGTGGATCTTACGGTCTGTGATACCTCGAAGAGGTTTAAAAACTTAGAAGAGCTAATTAATGCACATAAGCTGTTTAACCTGGTGAGTAGTGCATAGTGAGTACATGCTGAATATTAGCATTTTTTATGACTCATTTGTATCAGCAATTATAGTCCTATTAGAAAGAGCTTTGGAATATATTCGATTGACCTCCCAGACACCCACCCCGATGGCGTGGTCTGAGTCGTACCGATCCCTTGTGGCCGGCCCTGTGCAGCCTGTGCCTCTTGCCCCTCAGCTGCCAGGCCCGGTTGATAGCAGCCTTGCTGAGGAAATTCTTGCCTTGAAGACAGAGAAGGGAAACCTAATTGGGAGGCTCAAGTTACTGTCCCGCCTCATCCACCCTCGCAGGCTTGGTTATGCTCAGATTGTAGGGCCCTTTGAAGGATCTTGTTTGTGTTTGGTCTGGGGTAAGCCTCCGACTTGATTGTTTCCAAATGGATAGCCATCTAGCCTGACACCATTTACTGAATAGTCAGTCCTTTTTCCACAGGTGTAAATCAGAAAAAAAATGAAAACCACACATACACACCTATAATAACTGAAGTAAATAGTTTTTTAAAGCCCCTCCCGACTGCAAATACCTCATAGCTCTTTCCACAACTCCTGAAATTCCCATCATGCTCATTTACTTAGAGAAAAGCACTGAGCAGCTTCCAAGAAAATATCAGGGTTACTTTGGTAGGGTAGTATAGTGAGCTGCCATTAGCCATTACTGTCTTGGCCTAAATTAGTATTTCTGTTCGTCTAACTTGAGAGAATACAGAATGCCTCTGCAGGGGGGCATTTTGGTTGAAAGATGAGGTAATAAATCTGCCTTCATTTAGTTCACAGGTTTGCGAGTGTTGAAGAGTTTTAAGTTATAACTCCAAATAATACCTTTTTGTCAGATTAGATGATGAGGAGGAGGAGGATGTTAAGCCTGTCTGTTCGCATTAAACAAGAATAACAACTGCTTGTCAATGAGGAAAGGTCACTCTTCAACTATACCCTCTCCCCTAACCAATCTAGGAAGTTGGCTACATGGGTAGAGAATATTGAATTCTCTTTGCTAATTTACTTAGAATTACTGTTGAATAAACCATTTAGATTAAATAGAAAATCCAGGCGAGGCATGGGAAGTAGTGTTGTTGGCCTTCAAATTAGAGAAAGCATTCAGTTAAGTGGTAATAAATGAAATAGATTTTACTTTTTGTGAATTATACTTTTGTGGAAGTCATTAGGTCTTTTCATTATGAAAGGGAAGAGAGTATAAATTGCAGAGCTTTCTTCTTTTACCATTTTAATGAAGACTTAACTTTTAAGGCTCTGTTCTTGAGATTTACTACTGATCATAATTTAAGGAAAAAGCGACCTTGGCAAGGTACACAGATCAAAAACCACTACTTCAGAGTGGAATGGTACCAGTTTTTAAAAAAAAAAAATAATAATAGGGGTGCCTGGGTGGCTCAGTCGTTAACTGTCTGTCTTCGGCTTAGGTCATGATCCCAGGGTCCTGGGATCGAGCCCCGCATCGGGCTCTCTGCTCGGCCGGGAGCCTGCTTCTCCCTCTTCCACTCCCCCTGCTTGTGTTCCCTCTCTTGCTGTGTCTCTCTCTGTCAAATAAATAAATAAAATCTTTAAAAAATAATAATAATAAAAATAAAAAGTTAATTCCCTTTTATTTCACTCTCTTGGTTTCAAAAAAATGCTGGGGAATGTTACAATTGAGCGTTATTTCTGTCCTCCCTTGGCAAGGACACATGCCTTTTCAACTTGATAATGATTTCCTTGTTTGGTCCAACTGTGTGGTTTGCATCTTGTACTCAAAATGTAATTCTGTCAAGAGGATTCAAATGAGGGGGAAAAAAATGGTCTCAGAGTGAATAGCAAATCCAGCATCTATCCTGCACACTTCACTCAAAGCCCTGTTTTCCTCACTCAGGATCCAAACCATGCTCAGAAGCCTGTTGACAGTAGTGCCCCTCATGCTGTTGTTCTTCATGATTTTCCAGCAGGTAAGCACATAAATAATCAAGTGCTAGAGCCTTAGGATCCCCAGGCAGTCATCTTCCCTGAGTTAACCTCTCGAGGACGTCTTCATTTTCTGTGCCAACAGAGTTCCATCTGATCTATCACCCTGCCTTCAGGAAGGGTCGATTGTACCCAGCCATTCCAGAGAGCTTAGCTGCATTCCCTTGCCTTTGAAATTCCCTATGAGAAAGAGTGAGGGGAGGCAGAATGGGGGGGCATGGGGAGGTTCCCTTACAATGCACAAATAGCAAATTGCCTACCAATTACAAACTTTTAACTCTTTAAAAACAGTGCATACCAATTAATAATTACAGTGAAATTCATTCTAATTTAAAAAGTGAAAGAATTTTCTCCTAAGAGTTACAAAACCTGCACACATAGCTTAGCTGTTACTTACAAGATGAAAATATACATTTTTTGTAATCAGTTTATTTTTATTTATTTATTTATTTATTTATTTTAAAGATTTTATTTATTTATTTGACAGAGTGAGGGAGGGAACACAAGTAGGGGGAGTGGGAGAGGGAGAAGCAGGCTTCCCGCTGAGCAGGGAGCCTGATGGGGGCTCGATCCCAGGACCCTGGGATCATGACCTGAGCCGAAGGCAGACGCTCAACAACTGAGCCACCCAGGCGTCCCTGTAATCAATTTTTAGATACCTTTTATATCCAGGATTACAAGGCTACAAATAAACTCCTGATTCATTTAACACCTCTTTTGATCTACTTGGTAGAATGATTTTTATTTTAGTGTGAGTACATTTGCTTGCTAAAGAGCTGTAGTAGTCCCTTAGTTAATATTTTGACATTAAAATGATTTTTAAGCATGATTGAGAATAGTAATTATTATACCATGTCTATAAAATCTTTCATTGTTCAATATGTATTCAGCAAAGGGTTTATATTGACCTAGTAGGAACTGTTGGCCAGCATAATTTTTTTTTTTTAACCATTACCTATCAATCAGTGCATGGTAAATGCATCTAATTTGGTCTTTAAAGAGGAAGCTCATAATAATAATATGCTCCCAAAAATAGTATATTTTTTAAGTCAATTTGATTGGTGTAATCTATTCTCAGAATCACTAGAACATACTGCCTCAGTGGACAGAAGTAAATGTTACTTTGTGCTCTGCTTTAATCAAATCTGCAACCAAGAGAATTCATCATATACGTAATTATAATTTTATGTTACAGAGCAAGCTGATGATTTGTACCTCACTTCTGGAGAAATTGTTTATCTTCTGGAAAAAATAGACCCAGATTGGTATAGAGGGAGATGTAGAAACCAGACTGGCATATTTCCTGCCAACTACGTCAAAGTAATTGTAAGTAGGGTAGTGCTTGTTTAAATTCGTCGTATATTCTGTGGGTTCTGTGTAACTTGCAGTTTGGAAAAAAACAGAAGCCTAGATTCTTATATTCTAGTTCATGCTCTTCCATTGATGCATCTGGTATTTGGAAAATTCAAAAAATAAAGGTTTGTTCAACTAAATTATGATTAATTATTATTATATTATATGGAGTATTGGAACTTAATGCCTAAATGCTATCTGAAATCCTAAGGTGGAAAATGACTGCAGGTCAACTGGCGAACCAACTCGGAGGGGTGGGTAGGCACTAAATGATATATATTAACTCTTTGAAACCTTTAGTAAACAACAATTAAATAGTACCAGATAGTCCCAAAGGAATATATATTAACTCTTTGAAACCTTTAGTAAACAACACTTAAATAGTACCAGATAGTCCCAAAGGAATGTTTTCTGAGGTTATGGTGCCACTTATTTTCTTTGGAGTACATTTCACTTTTGGTTTCTTTCATCCTTTCCATTCCCATTTATTTCCATCTTAAAAAAAAAAAAAGATTTGGGATTACTAAAGTACTTTCATTGGAGGTAGTGGTCCATTCATGGTTTTTCACAATTTAATAACTTCAAATCTGATTGGAAAAATTATATATATATATTTTAAAGATCTTATTTATTTGACAGAGAGAGAGACAGCGAGAGAGGGAACACAAGCAGGGGGAGTGGGAGAGGGAGAAGCAGGCTTCCCGCGGAGCAAGGAGCCCGATGCGGGGCTTGATCCCAGGACCCTGGGATCATGACCTGAGCCGAAGACAGACGCTTAATGACTGAGCTACCCAGGTGCCCCTGGGAAAAATTATATTAAAGCATCAGAATTTTTTACGCCCTCACAGCCTACAATATGTGAGTCCATATTGTAGAGCCCCCCAGTGCTAAGCCCGGGTATCTGTGAAACACGGAGAGAAAATCAGAATGCCATTTGAACATTTATATCAATAGGAAGAGTATGATTCAGTCCCTCATAGAACTTACTGATGCTGGAAGATATCAATAAAACTAGCTTAAATCGTTGAGCATTAACAGCTTATTTGAAGGGGAGAAAGCCAAGGATTTTCCATTATATCAGAAACCTAGGAAACAAAACAACAGAAAACCTGTATTTTTCAAATATAAATGAGTTTGAGTCTCGTGAATTCTAAAATGCGGGTCTTAAAAATTTTCCAGTATATATATGCCCTGATTCTTTAGAGAACTCTTTACCACATTCTCTAAGTTAATATTAAGAATAATGTTAGTTTTAGCACTCTTCCTCATTTTTCTTCTGCCCAATGTAGCAGTACTTTATTTTATTTTTTTTTTTTTTAAAGATTTTATTTATTTGACAGCGAGATATAGCGAGAGAGGGAACACACGCAGGGGGAGTGGGAGAGGGAGAAGCAGGCTTCCCGTGGAGCGGGGAGCCCGATGTGGGGCTTGATCCCAGGACCCTGGGATCATGACCTGAGCCGAAGGCAGATGCTTAACAACTGAGCCACCCAGGTGCCCCCTAGCAGTACTTTAAAAAGCACAGTGACCACACTGAAATCAGTCACACCAAATCTGCCACATTATTGGTATAAATGCCACTTGTAAGCCTACAATTTTAAAAAATTGTTTTAAAACTTTTAGAATTTACCAGGAAGGGTGCTGATTCATTTCACATAAACTTCAAAATCTTACTTAGTTTTCAGACTTAGTGCGTTATGGTCAAATATTTTATGACAACCCAGCTCTACTGAGCCTTGTAAATAAGGTCTTCTATAAAGTGCCTGCCACTTAATAGATGCTCACTGAGTACTCATTCCTTTCTTCCTTCCATATTCACACTGAAGGAAAAGAAAATGGTCCAGAGTGAGGAAAAAGAGAGAACCCACAAGTTTGATTGAAAGGTTTTATTTGGGGTTCAGGAAAGTCTGGCAGAATTCTACCAATGGTTTGAAATAGGTGGGGTGGTGCATGAGTGCCTGCTGCCTAGTTTCTGTCTTCCGTCCTCCTCATCTGAAGTTTTCAATTTAGAGGATGTGGGAGAGAGAAAACCCAGTCTGGGGTAGAGCGATATCAATGTGCTTATTCCAGCAAATAAGAGGATTGATTGGCTATTCAAGAGAGGCTACATCCCAGGTTACATATTTTTTTTCAAAACGCAAATTCTGGATTTCTTACCTTTCAGCACCTATGGTACTACTTCATCAGTTTAAGACCTAGACTGGTTCATTTCAATCCCATATTTTCTAATTACTTAGCCTTACATTTATTTCACTAAAATCTGAAAACAAAAAATTGTTGCCTTTACATTGTCTTTACAGATTGACATTCCAGAAGGAGGAAATGGGAAAAGAGAATCCATTTCAACTCATTGTGTTAAGTAAGTTTTATTTGTGTTCTTTTGCACAAAATGTAAAGGAGGAAGAATTACCAAACTTAAAACACTTCAGATATGTGTGATTATTCACCTTCTCAGAATGTCTTTGTAATTATGAGGAAAACTTGTTTAAAAAGCTTTAGTGTTAAGAATTAAAAAAAAAAAATTAAAAATAAATAAATAAATAAATAAAAAGCTTTAGTGGTGGGGGCACCTGGCTGGCTCAGTTGGAAGAGCACATGACTCTTGATCGGGTTGTAAGTTCAAGCCCTATGTTAGGTGTAAAGATTACTTAAAAATAAAATCTTTTTTTTTTTTTTTTAAGATTTTATTTATTTATTTGACAGAGAGAGAGACAGCGAGAGAGGGAACACAAGCAGGGGGAGTGGGAGAGGGAGAAGCAGGCTTCCCGCAGAGCAAGGAGCCCGATGCGGGGCTCGATCCCAAGATCCTGGGATCATGACCTGAGCCGAAGGCAGACGCTTAATGACTGAGCCACCCTGGTGCCCCTAGAAGGTTCAGCTATTTTTATCACTGAAAATATTTTAACGCTATAGAAATCGGAACCCTACAAAAACTACTCGACATTTTGCACTGTTTTGTTTTTAAGAGGAATGAGAAGAAAGTAAAGGAAGAGTTAAGTTGGAGGGGTCTTCCTTTATGTCTGAAGACCTTTCCATGAATTTATATACCCTTTCACGCACCACTGTAATTCTTGGTGATTTAAAACACTGCCACAGTGCAACTCTATATTCCAGTTAGATGAGCAAATTAGTAGAATTCACTACCTGCTGAAGACTGTAAACCTGTCTTTGAATAGGTCAGACATAAGGAGATGCTCTCCAAGGACTTCAGAAAATAAATGCAAAGGTTACCACAAATAAGAAAACTTCTGATGTCACAATGGTTGAATTCTATTTCAGGCTCAGTTTTTCTCCGATTTTTAAGCAGTGTTTACTGTGTCAGCAGGTTGAATTTAAAGTGGGCTTTCACAGCCGCTGATCCATTGACCTGACTTAAATCAGACTTTGGTGCCAGGACCAACCTTGTCTCTTCAGGCAGTTGCATCCCCTTGACTGTTGCTATTGAGACTTCTTTCTAAAGCCTTAAAGCGAAGGTTTGGTATTAAACCATGCCTTCTGGAGACACAGTTTTATCTCTACTTTTATCTTATTTTCAGTCACAGTTGCAGATCATTAAAAGATTGTTCTCATTCTCAGAAGTGAAGCCTTTTTAAAGGTGATTACAGAAATCATCTTTAAAACAACAGTGTTAAGACTGTTAGAATTTTTCCAGTTTGTTTTCTTCAAACTTTGTAGTTGTGAAGACCATGTATCTATATAGACAACTCACTGATGATTCAACATATATTGAGCATCTCCTCTGTCCAGCTGATGCCCATTGCATTCTGCCACGGAAGTTTCATGTCTTGCCCTGAGATTCTCAGGGTTGGCACTCCTAAAACTCAGTGCAGTTACGATTGAGAGGGTTCGGATTCAGCTATGGATTTCTGTGGCCCAAGCATACAAAGACATGGAATGAAATAAAGGTGATCAAAAGATGTGCCAATGTAGACTGGCCCCTCAGGCACTCATTTGGAATTCTGCATGTACTCTGTGACCTTGACTTTAGCCTTTGTTTTCTTTAGCCTTTTGAGTGAATGGGTTCATACCTAAAAGGTAAGGACTATCATTTAGAAATATACCTTATTCTTTTTCACAGAAAATTTTAAATTATGCCTAGTGTATCTTGTTCCATAGTAACACAGAATAAATATTTGTTGAAAGACCAAATGAAGGTTTTAAAGCATTTTGAAAGTTAGTACTCTCTAGTTTAACCCATAACCATGATCTTCTTTGTTCAGAGGCCCAAGATGTATCGCTCGGTTTGAATATATTGGAGACCAGAAGGATGAGTTAAGTTTCTCGGAGGGAGAAATTATTATTCTTAAAGAGTATGTGAATGAAGAATGGGCCAGAGGAGAACTTCGAGACAGAACTGGGATTTTCCCCCTTAACTTTGTAGAACTCGTGGAGGACCATCCCACCTCTGGTGCCAGTGTTTCAAGTGAGTATGAAGAATATGGTTTTTTATTTTGTTCTATCCTAATTCAACTAAACCAAATAATAGGATAATACTTAAGCTGATTAATAATTCATATTTTTTAAAATAGAAAGAAAAATTATTTTTAAATGGTAATAGTCATTATTGGGATAGCCATTGTTATAATCTCTCAAAGATCTGGTGTTGGTGTTTTAGGTAATTAGCAATAGCTTCATATCAGAAATGGCGAAGAATCAAAAACTTTTAAACAGAAGTGGACTACCTAGTATAACTAATGTGTGTCCCCCACTTTACAGTAAAGAAAACAAGCCCAGAGAGGATGGTACCAGTCAGAGATAGCTAGTACATGAAGACACTGATCCAGAGTCCCAGACTTTTTACTCTCTCTGCGGTTTTTCTCCAGTACTAGTACATGGTCTTTACATCTATCTAAAGTTTTAACTTTTTTCTTTTTCTTTAACATAGACACAAAGCTACCACCGAAGACCAAAAAAGATGATTATGGTGCAAATTCTCAGGTAGGCTGCTTGAATAGGCAACTATTAAAACTGGGTTTCAACTCTGGGAAGAATATTAAAATCATAATTACCAAGAGAAAATGTTATAAACCATTTTTCAATTCATGGAGCAAATGTTTGAAATAAATGGATAGATGGTTACTGTCTTTATTGTGTATAATAGAGCTCATACAAATGGGTTAGAAAGACATGCACACCCTGACAGCAAACAAGGAAAGAGACATGATTAGAATACTCATAAAAGAGATATTCCTGTAAGTGACTGATACTAAAAAAAATTTTAAAGGGCACCTGGATGGCTTAGTCGGGTGAGCATCCGACTCTTGGTTTCAGCTCAGGTCGTGGTCTCAGGGTCGTGGGATCGAGCCCCACACGGGGCTCCATGCTCAGCACAGAGTCTGCTGGAGGTCCTCTCCCTCTCCCTCTGTTCCTCCCCCTGCTCCTCCCCTTCAAAAAAAAAAAAAAAAAAGATTTTAGTCACAAAGATGGTCATAGTGGTGATTTTATAATAGGAAAAAATTAGAAGCAATCTAAATGTGACCATTATTAGGAGAATGTTCTGAGTCCACGAATACTAGATTTATAAAATAAATGTCATGGGAGGAAAACATACGTTATAGGGAAATTGAACATATAGCATAAAAAGACTAGAAGGAAGGGGCACCTGGGTGGCTCAGTCGTTAAGCATCTGCCTTCGGCTCAGGTCATGATCTCAGGGTCCTGGGATCGAGCCCCGCATCAGGCTCCCTGCTCTGTGGGAAGCCTGCTTCTCCCTCTCCCACTCCCCCTGCTTGTGTTCCCTCTCTCACTGTGTCTCTCTCTGTCAAATAAATAAAAAATAAAAAAAAATTAAAAAAAAAAAAGACTAGAAGGAAATATACTTAAGTTGCTAACATGCAACTTTATGTGGTAAGATTATAGGGGGGTGGGTCTTTTCCCTACTTCTTCATACATTTTCCAGCTTGCCAAATGTTTGGGAACATTTGTATTATTTTTATAATGGGAAAGAGAAAAAATGGATTAAAAATTTTATGCTGTATAGCATGACTTCAAAAGTGTTAAACGGAATAGGAATGTGGATGACTTCCATTGTTTTTATGACCTATTTTAGAAGAGTGAGCCTGATGGGGTCGTTGTTTATCAAAATGTCACTGGTCATTGGGCTGTGTGTCTCTAAATTCTTTGATCCCCGCCCACTGATAAAGTCAAACAGGAAAGAGGGTGACTACAGTTCTCCAGAAGGAAATGTGCATGTAGTGCCTGCATTTCTTGGGAGTTGAAAGTACCATTCTTGAAGATACGGTTACTCAAGTGCAGGAGCAAGAGGAGGTTTTGTTTATTGTTTTGTTTTGGTTTTGTATCATATGCCATCAGTTGTGGCGAACTTCAGATACGCTAGGCACTGTGCCAAGCCTGCTCCCTGCATTATCTCCTTCAGGCCTCACAACAACGCTTAGCAGCACTAAGACGAATCTGAGCTTCGGTCTAGAACCCAGACCTGTCTGGCTCCAAGCCTTTGCCTTTGCATTTTCCTTCGCATTTTCCTCTCCTCCCTGCTTGAGCTCCTCGAACACAGTGTTCCCATCCTGACTTGGCAGAGACACCTTTTTGCAGAGCAGATCCTTCCTCTGATTCGTGTGGGGTAAAGGCATTCTTGTTGGAGCATTCCATCAACTAGCCTACAACGTTTAGGTTATTACCCTACCAACCTTAACGCTAACTATACCTCATAAAATTAAAAGGATGAATTAATGAAGTCCCATACGATGGAATCTGATAGCCTCTGAATCAGGTAAAGACCTGGAATTAACAGACCCATTCTGATCCTTCCTAATTTAGGTAAAGAAGAGCTTCACTGAAAATTATATGCTTCACCAGAATTTTTTCATAGTGTCATAAATACTTATACATAAATACCATATGCTTTTACCTAATGTTTTTAATGTAACTCATGTTACAGATGTTAAGATCACAATCAGCAAAAAGTTTTTGCTTAAGCATTGTATATACCTTAAAAGCAGAAAAGCTGCAAATCTCATCATATCTGTCATTTGGAATTCTATTTTAAGAAAAAAGTTATTGGAAACTTTTATTTCTGAAAGTTGGTAGCAGACATAAAGTCTTGGGTGATTTAAAGAAGCCTTCAGGCTTTGAAATCTTTGACCCTTCAGCTTTTTTTTCCCCCACTACTTTTTTCAGCTTTATAGACATCAATGTCAAATAAAATCTCACATTTCTTACCGAACTTCCGGTTTGTAACAGGATAATAGTCTTTCTGGAGAATGGTGTGAAGCCCTTCACAGTTTTACAGCAGAGACAAGTGATGACTTATCCTTCAGGAGGGGAGACCGGATCCTGATCCTTGAGCACGTGGACTCTGAGTGGTGCAAGGGCAGACTGCGTGACAGGGAGGGGATCTTCCCAGCAGTGTTTGTGCGGCCCTGCCCAGGTATGGCAACTGCAGAAATGACTGTTACTCTCAGAGGGGAGCCCAAGACCTTTGGAATGATAGATATTCCTTTTCCCTCCAACCATGCTCAGTTTAACTTGTTTGCCTGCATTTGAAAGAGTTGATTCATAAATGTATGCAAACTCTTTTCATATACTTTGTTGAAGATACGGGGGAAAATAAAGACAAAAATGCCTTCACTTAATAATAATGGCTAATTTTGTCTACTAAATGTATGCCGTATAGTTGTTCTCCTGGTAAGAAAACATCATCTTTTTGCAAGTTAAGTAAATTCAAAATTATTTGGAATTATTCTGTCCCAGGAGTGAGAAGTGGGGGGCTTCTTAAAATTTTTGATTTGTATTTTAGTCCAGTGTCTCTCTCTATATATTTAAATTTTTGATGTCTTCACAGCTGAGGCAAAAAGCATGTCTGCTTTAACACTGAAGGGGAAGAAGGCCAAAGCCTTATATGATTTCCATGGGGAGAATGAAGATGAGCTTTCCTTCAAGGTCAGAATGTGTATCTTTTTATAACTGCATTAAACAGCTATAAATTTCGAATTGTCTTCCACTGAAGAGTGGAACATTTGGGTGGAGTATTGATCATTAGCCAGGGGGGAACAGATCTCAGACCCTAACTCTAATGGACAAGATTAGAGAAGGTGAATAGGGCACATTTAAATTATCAGCAAGGCGTTTAAGTACTTTTAAAACCTTACTGGCCTGATAGCCCCACAATCCCCAAACAAATTCCTTATTCCTAGGTCTTGTAACATCTGATCTCAACAATACTAGAATTTTCATTGGTGGCCCTAGTGAAGGATAATTCTCTCCATAGCTTTTGCAGCATGTTACTGTCATATCATTTGAAATCAGTGGAGAAATCAGATGGTACCTACTACAGTTGGCCACTGCAGCAGTCTTCATAAGACACTGTGGAGTCTTGTCCACAAAGATACTGACTACACTTTGGGGAAATGATCCCAAAAGGTTAAGTTCCTATGCAGAGGTTGCTTATTTATGTGTGTATGTATATATGTATGTAATCTTTGCACCCAGTGTGGGGCTTGAACTCATGCCCCCGAGATTAAGAGTCACATGTACTTCTGACTGAGTCAGCCATGCACCCCTGCAAAGGTTTTTTTTGTTTTTAGCAGCCTAAAATTTCATATTATTTTACCGAAGAAGTGCCTCTTCTTTTTTGTTTGTTTTTTAAAGAGTAAAAACAGAGTATTTCCATGATCCTGTTTCCCCAGCTTACAATTGGACCATGGTCAGAGGAAGGCACTCAGGACAGTACATTGGGACTGTTCCAAGAGGAAGGAGGGTGGGCTTAGCAGCAGTTGCCATCAGAACAGCCTACGTCAGACACTGGGAAATTCTCCATCATCGGATACTCAGCCAGAGGCAGGAATGCCATAGAAAGAATTAAAGCATCAGGGAGTGATTGGAGAAGAGGAAACTTAAAACAGCAGGTGCCCCACCACCTGTCTAAAACAAAACGAGGGAAACGAAGGTGATATTGGGAAGTCACGGAGTAAGGGGCATGCAGAGATAAATCAGTATAAAGTTGCTAACTTTCCTATTTTGTTATGGAGTTTTCCATTCTGGGAATTTCTTCCTTTTCATATTAAAATGTCATTTCTCTTATAAAATGCTCTTAGTAAATGATATTTCTTATGCAGAATTATAATTTGGTAACCTTGTATCAGTTCCTTTCCCCTCCCCCCTTAATTTCTTGGTTCTCAAAATCCAAGTGTTTGGGAACTGTTGCCCTTGTCCTTTTCAGTCATGGGAATCAGTGGCTCAAACTTCATTCTTTTTATCTTTACGAAAAATGTTACTGCAAGTGAACAATCTGGATTCAAACTTTTTGGATGTTATTTTAGCCTTTGTTTAAGTTATGTCAGTATAAATAACAGAATGCATAGTATTCTCCAGAAAAAAGTTGCCTTCATTTTACAAATGACTGACTATAAACAAGGTAGTTCTCGAGTTTTTTATTTTTTTTTATTTTTTATTTATTTATTTTTTTTAAAGATTTTATTTATTTATTTGAAGAGAGAGACACAGCGAGAGAGGGAACACAAGCAGGGGGAGTGGCAGAGGGGGAAGCAGGCTTCCCGCAGAGCAGGGAGCCCGATGCGGGGCTCGATCCCAGGACCCTGGGATCACGACCTGAGCCGAAGGCAGACGCTTAACGACTGAGCCACCCAGGCGCCCCAGTTCTCGAGCTTTTTAGTTAAGGGATTCATTGTTAATCATTAATATTTTATTAAATATTCACAGAATATTAGTAGAACTTTTTTGAAAAAGAAATGTCCTAGCCATCAGAAAACTGACATGGTATGTTCATATGGACCAGAGCCCCCCCCCCCCCAAAAAATTGCAACTATTATGTTATAATTTAGGAACCAGAAGGAACTCATTTATAATAGAAACTTTGAACAGCCAGAATTTTTACGGATTTTGTCAGAGTAAAGTAAATTAATGACATTTGATAGCATTTTTCCTTTCCATTTCCCATAAAGACAGGCCTTAAATCAAACCATTTTTCCAGAGGGCAGTGTACTGGTGTTATAAATAAAATCCATTTAGCCTGATAAAGAGATTCTTAAAAGTAGCCAGGGTCATCCTGAACCATGAGAGAATCTTAAACCCAGATTCTAAGAAATGGTTAGAATCCATAAAGAACAAAATAGTTTCAGGAGATAATTTCAAAAATGATGTCTTCATCTGTTGAGGAATTATAATTCACACATGAATAAGATACACAGTGCCTTTGACTGACTTGATGAGGGTAAATCAGATGTTCTGAGTCAGGGAGAAGCTCTTTTAAAGACAGGAATGTAAATTTGATTGTGAGGCCATAGAAGCATGGAATAAACCAAATGGTAAAGGAGGATACCATTATGTGGAAGAATGAATGTATAGTACAAAATGCTCAGGATGTTGAGAAAAGGCAATTATAGTAAGAGCCTTTCTAAGTAAAAAATCCACTGTGAAATGTGGTGGCTGTGTTTCCCAATGGTTAGCAACACCGGCCCTGAAACCGTACTAGATTGGAATCCTGTCCCTACCACTAACTAGACATGCAGCCCCAAGGAAGCTGTTTAATCTCTCTGAGCTTCGGGTTCCTTCTCTTTAAAGAAGTCTATAAAAATCTCTCTCTCAAATGGCAAAGTAACAGTACTCTGGGACTGCAGTGTTGTTTAAATGAGTTAATTCCTATAAAGTACATAGAGTATAGAGTAGGACTATCTATGGTAAGTACATGGACCCTCTTACCTTCAAGTCTTTGCTAAAATGTCACCTTCAGGGGGGCGTTCCCTGACTGGAACTAATGAGATAGCAACCCCACACTTTCTGTCCTCCTGGGCCAGCTTATTTATTTGCTTCCCTACTCTAAAATGAGGCCTTTATTCCTTGCCGTATGCGTCATACTCAGAACAGTGTCTGACACATCTGCGGTGCTCGATAAATAATTGTTAAATGAAAAAAATAGATACAACCTATATGACATTTAGGACTGTTCTTAAAGAAGAATTTTAGATTAGGAGTAGTGAATTTGGGGGGCACAAAATGCAAGCGGGAAAATAAAAGCGCAGTGAGGGTGATAACGGCGAAGGAAGGGGCTCTGAGAAGAGGCATGCAAGCAAATGGTGTCGTAAGGTCTAGATCATCTGTGGGGCGGATCGTTTAATCCACTGGGCAAATCAGGATCAGTGAGTGACATCAAGAGATAAACCATGCCTCTCCAAGGAGGTTGCTTACCATGCTTATTCTCAACAGAAAATAATCATTATTTCCAATTTCTGTATTCTGACAGGCTGGAGACATCATAACAGAGCTGGAATCTGTAGATGATGACTGGATGAGTGGAGAACTAATGGGAAAATCTGGAATATTTCCCAAAAACTATGTTCAGTTTTTACAAGTCAGCTAAAGGTGAAGCTTGACTGTGTTCTTTGGCACAAGAACTCACTTGAACTATCACTTTGACTATCAGATATGTTTTTGCACTATTTTTGTAAACCTTTGAAAGAAATATCTATGTACATGGTACACTAGAATTTTCTGAAAGCGGAATATGTCTAGGTTTTGTAGTCCTCTTTCATTCAGAGTAACTAAAACACGCACACGGAAACCCAGGAACCACCCCGGTATCCTACCAAGGAGGACGTCAGGCAGGATTAGCAAGGCAGGTACCCACTTCCCCCAGGGAAAGCGTCGGGTGCCGTGGCAGCATGGGGAGGCTTAGGAGCAGATGTTGCACTTGGACATCTTTGCATCAGCACAAGGAAATTAACCGTGCTTCTTCATTTTCTACTTTAGTTTAAAAAGAGGACATTTTATATTCTCTGTGCTGTAATTATCAGGATGTGGTTGGTAATCTAAATTTCATTTTTGACATTCAAATTAATTCTAACCATTTAAGCGCATTATCCTTATTACCAGGGCAAATCTTTGCTTCAGGTGGGGCAGTTTATTAACTAGCTGGAGCCTTTATAAGCACTTGGTGAATCAGCTCATGCTCATCAAATGCTCCTTGTGTTATCAAGTATTTTTCCCTCTGTCCAAGGATTTAAAGGGGGTTAAAATTTGATGTATCTTAGTCAAAAGAACCAAAACCATCCTGAAA
Organism: Leptonychotes weddellii; assembly: GCF_054177405.1. Taxonomy (NCBI): domain Eukaryota; kingdom Metazoa; phylum Chordata; class Mammalia; order Carnivora; family Phocidae; genus Leptonychotes; species Leptonychotes weddellii. The sequence goes on from NC_138370.1 coordinate 64,690,928, forward strand.
TGCCTTGCTAATACAACTAACCCTTCCACATACCTGCCATACCTTCTTTCTTCCATGTATACTTTATGCTAATGGGGTTATTATAAAGCACATTTTCTGAATCTGCAATCATTCTTTCGACAATTACTGGTGCCCAAAGAAAAATTCATTTTCTTTGTGTTACCCCAGTAATATATAAAAACTGTGTCTTGTCATAGTGGTACCTTATGAATCACATATATCTCAGAATACAGAGCAACTGTTAAGACAGAAAACACCAAACCCCCACAGCTTATTTCTTTCCACTATAATCGGAATGAAAAATAATTTAAGAAGGCCCAAGACTGATACTTCTTTGGGTATTTTTCCCCTAGCTTATTCCTGCGCAAATTATTAGAGTAAATAAAAAGCCACTTTCCTGCTATCCATTTGTTACACATTCCAGACTTAAGATAAAAGTGGTTCTTTATGTGACTGAATCAATTACAGCTTATGGGCTTAAGCCAAATAGGTCGAAGACAATCTTCCAAACAGATCAATGGAATAGAATTTCATTGGAAATGTAAAACACTTCCCCAACAACCTTCACGATTTTCTTCCATTTTTGAGAAGAGTTTCATATGCTTGGTCACTTTTTAGCTTTCATCATTGTTTCCCACTGTCCAAAAAGTTAGGCAACCAGTTGGCAACAATTATGTGAACACCATGTGGGGTTCTGTAAGGGAGGAGATGTTTGTCTTTGATGGAACTTCATCTTCCAGTTACCTGGTTATAATTGATTTTGGAGTATGGGAGCTGTTTTTCTTACATTTTGGTTAAAGAGGACAGTATAAAGAAAACTCTTGTCAAATCTCACTTCAGAGTAATTTCATGAGAAATAGTGACTTGGAGCATTATCTCCACTGAATTCTTACTTGCAGCAAGGTGCACAACAGCAGGAAGTGGGGGATGTGTCTGGAATAGGACATGAGGTATAATATTTGCCTGTGTAATTTTGACATCATATATCAAAGATCGTGAAAGCCTAGCTTTATTGGAGAAAAATATCCCTCTTAAATTTTGGCCTTGTGTTAGCAGAATGATAAGTGCAATAGTTGTAAATCTACTTGACACTATAATAAACTGAACTGAACTTTTTAAAGTCCTTTTCTCATACTAGACTGAGTCTTTTGAGAATGGAGATGGTACCATTGTATCTCCAGCCCTTTGCATGATACAGGGCTCAATAAAAGTTGGTTGGTTGGTTGGTTGGTTGGATAATTGGTAGATTGGTTAGTTCGATGGAAAGCTTTCACACATAGCAATACTGTCTTGGATACACCAAGATCCAATATCTTTCCTCTTTAACTTGTTGACAGAAATCTTTATTGAAACAAAATCCAAAGTTTTGTATCCTTTCACTCCTTCATGGCACGTTTTTTGCTTGCCACTTACTACCCACTCAATTGACAAGAAGCCAAGATGTTGCTCAGGATGGGTTTTCATAGGTACCTTCTTGTTCTCTTACAATGATTGAACATAATTTTTATACTCAGTGAATTTGATAGGGGAGAAATAGGAATGTATTCTTTTTCCTTTCCATAATTTTAGGTGAAACCTGATATTGTACATCCAAGCCTACTCAAACTAGAATCTTCAAATTCTTTTTCTTTACTGGGTGGAAACTAGAGAAGTTATTTTTTTAATTTTTTTTTTTAAGATTTTATTTATTCATTTGAGACACAGAGATAGAGAGAGCGTGAGCAGGGGGAGAGGGAGAAGCAGGCTCCCCGCTGAGCAAGGAGACCGATGCGGGGCTCGATCCCAGGACCCTGGGATCATGACCTGAGACGAAGGCAGCTGCTTAACCAACTGAGCCACCCAGGCGCCCCTAGAGAAGTCATTTAATAAATTATTCTCATCCTTTTGAAATACTTAAGAGAGTTTTTTTAAAAGATGTCCTTGTTTACATAGCTGGGGGCTTAATATAATATATCTGTCATTGTGCTCATGGAAATCACAGGTTTTAAATATAGCCTGAGGGCGCCTGGGTGGCTCAGTCGTTAAGCGTCTGCCTTCGGCTCAGGTCGTGATCCCAGGGTCCTGGGATCGAGTCCCGCATCCGGCTCCCTGCTCAGCGGGAGGCCTGCTTCTCCCTCTCCCACTCCCCCTGCTTGTGTTCCTGCTCTCGCTCTCTCTCTGTCATATAAATAAATAAAATCTTAAAAATAAATAAATAAATATAGCCTGAAACAGTCATAGTGAAAAACAATCAGTGCATTTATCAAGATTTGTTGTTAGAATGAGCATTTGAAAAAAAAAACAAAATATTTTTCTATACTATTTGTTATACATCAAGTCTTAACAATAATTTTTTGGTTTTTATTCAGTTTCTTAGGCTTAGATACATATACCTAGAGAAATAGTAATGGATATTTGGGCTAATTATAATAGGAGATATTCATTATAGTCATTAATGGTTAATTCCTTTTTATGGTTAATTCCTTTAAATTAATGCCAGATGCACTTGGGCCATATGATTCATAATTCAGTGCCATTTTGAATACTAACAGTGAATTTTTTCAGAACTAATAGGAAATCATTTTCTAACCTTTGCCTTTTTTACTTCACTGTAATTATAGAGGGGAAAAAACACAAAGCCTAAATCAGAACAACAGCACCATCTAGGGGCCTCTCTCGTAATTGCAAGCTCATCCTGTTAAACCACAGAAGAGTCGGCCTCAGACCAGAACTCAACCTGCAGAGGTTAAATGATTTGCCTAAGGTCATACAGGTATGGCAGAGCCTAAAGCAAAACCTAGCTAGCTCTACTGATTCCCAATTGAGTAATTTTCCCATTTGTTGTGCTAAAATGATACATTTCTCTTTAGCAATTAAACAAGTAGATTTGATCTGTTTTATTGTTCTATAAACATAACTTCTCAGGTATAATACATAATTAGAATGAGTTGCAGAATGTGTTGTGATGAGCACTGGGTGTTATACACAACTAACAAATCACTGAACACTGTGTCAAAAGCTAATGATGTACTATACAGTGGCTAACTGAACATACATACATACATAAATACCAGTTTAAAAAAAAAAGAATGAGTTGCAGAGAATAAATTAAAGCCTTAAATTTATTTCTCTTCAAGAACATAAGAGAATTCCTGCTTAGCTTCTTAATTTTATGTAGACAGTTTATATTGATGTTACCTAAAAACTCAAACATGAACTGATCCATTAATGGGGATTCCTTTTAGGCTTAATAGGGAATTTATGAATGCTTGAAACATCAGATCATGAAAAGATGTTTCTGTGAGGCTGGGCTCTTGGCAAGAGCAAAAATTCCTAAACCTAGGTTTTCATACACATGTAGTGCAAAACACTGTTACGGTATTTTGGAGTCTAATAGATTAACTCAGGCACTGTTAAGCTAATAAATTTATATTTCAGAGTCTGGGATACATTCTGGACTTTTTTTTTTTTTTAAAGAAATCTTAATTGTATGTAAGCCATGGATTGTTTCTCTTCAAATACTGTAAATTAGCCAATAACTCATTGAAATATTTTTCAGGAGAAGTAGTGATTCAAATTCCTTTAGAATTTAGAAAGGAAAGGAAGTTTAGAAAGGAAAATTACCTATTTGTTGTCTATCCTCTTTTAACAGAAATCAACTGACAGTCTTAATACCACAATACCCATATTTAGTTCTTCTTTACAATTAAAATAAAAAGGACAGTGACATTTATTTCTTCAGTCATAATTAAGTTTGTTTATTCAATAGCGCCCTGACTCAGAGGACCGCTGAGGCCCACCACAATGTTCTCCCGATCCCAAGTAGCCAACAGCTGAAGAGCAGATTTGTTACTTCCAAAGAGCATCAGAACATGTAACTAACCCTTCAGTTCAGTACTATACCTAAGAAAGCTCTATACAGACATACCTCAGTGATATTGAAGGTTCAGTTCCAGACCACTACAATAAAGTGAATATCGCAGTAAAGCAAGTCAAATGAATATTCTGGTTTCCCAGCACATATAGAAGTTATGTTTACACTATACCATATTCTATTAAATGTGTAATAGCATTACGTTTAAAAAAAAATGTACATACCTTAACTTAAAAATACTTTATTGCTAAAAAATGCTAACCATATCTGAGCTTTCAGCAAGTCATAATCATTTTGCTGGTGGAGGGTCTGGCCCCAATGTTGATGGCTGCTGACTGACCAGGGTGATGGCTGCTGAAGGCTGGGGTGGCTATGGCAATTTCTTAAAATAGGACAACAGTGAAGTTTGCCACATTAATTGACTTTTCCATTCATGAACAATTTCTCTGTAGCATATGATGCTAATTGATAGCATTTTACCCAGAGTAGAACAGCTTTCAAAATTGGAGTCAGTTCTCTCAGACTAAATTTACGGAATATTCTAAATCCTTTGTTGTCATTTCAACAATCTTCACAGTATCCTTACCGGGGTAGATTCCATCTCAAGAACCACTGTCTTGCTCACCCTAAGAAGCAACTCCTCATCTGTTAGTTTTACCATGAGATGGCAGCAATTCAGTCCCACCTTCAGACTCCACTTCTAATTCTGGTTCTCTCATTATTTCCACCACATCTGCAGTGACTTCCTCCACTGAAGTCTTGAAATCCTCAAGGTCATCCTTGAGAATTGGAACCACCTTCTTCTAAACTTCTATTCATGTTGATATCTGACCTCTTCCCATGAATCACGAATGTTCTTAATGGCATCCAGAATGCTGAATCCTTTCAGAACGTTTTCAGTTTACTTTGCCCAGATCCATCACTATCTTTGGCAGCTATAGCCTTATGGAATGTGTTTCTTAATGAGAACACTCAAAAGTTGAAATTATTCCTTGATCCATGGGCCATAGAATGGATGTTGTATTAGCAGACATGAAAACACTGATGTTGTCCATCTCCATCAGAGCTCTTGGGTGACCAAGTGCATTGTCAGTGAGCAGTCATATCGGGAAAGGAAATCTTCTCTGAGCAGTAGGTGTCAACAGTGGGCTTAAAATATTCGGTAAACCATGTTGTAAACAGATGTGCTGTCATCCAGACTTTGTTGTTCCACTGATAAAGCACAGGTAGAGTAGATTACGATAACTCAAAAGGGCTGTAGGATTTGGGAAATGGTAAATGAACATTGGCTTCAACTTTAAAGTCACCAGCTGCCTTTGCCCCCAACAAGGGAGTCAGCCTGTCCTTTGAAATTTTGAAGCCAGGCATTGACTTCTCTCTAGCTATGAAAGTTCTGGATGGTGTTTTCTTCCAATATACAGGTGTTTCATCTACATTGAAAATCTATTGTTCAGTGTAGCCACCTTTATGAATGATCTTAGCTGGATCTTCTGGAGAACTTGCTGCAGCTTCTCCATCAGCACTTGCTGCTTCATCCTGCACTTTGATGTTATGAAGATGGCTTCTTACCTTAACCCTCATGAACCGGCCTTTGCCGGCTCCAGACTTGTCTTCTGCAGCTTCCTTATCTCTCTCAGCCTACATAGAATTAAAGAAGTTAGGGCCTTGCTCTGGATTAGGCTTTGGCTTAAGGGAATGTTATGGCTGGTTTGATCTCCCATCCAGACCACTCCAACTTTTTCCATATCATCAATAAGGCTTTTTCACTTTCTTACCATTCATGTGTTCCCTGGAATAGCACCTTTAATTTCCTTTGAGAACTTTACCTTTGAATTCACAGTTTCGCTAACTTTCATGCAAGAAGCTTGGCTTTTGGCCCATCTCAGCTTTCGACATGCCTTCCTCACTAAACATAATCATTTCTAGCTTTTGACTTAAAGTGAGAGACATGCAACTCTTCCTTTCACTTGAACACTTAGAGGCCATTGTAGGGTTATTGGCCTAATTTCAACATTGTTGGGTCTCAGGGAAACAATATAATAGTAATATCAAAGATCACTGATTATAATTCAGCATTATAAATAAAATAATAATGAAAAAGTTTGAAATATTGCAAGACTTACCAAAATGTGGCACAGAGACACAAAGTGAGCAAATGCTGTTGGAACTGTGGCACCGATGGGCTTGCCCGATGCAGGGTTGCCACAGACCAAATTAATTGTAAAAAACAAAAACAAACAAAAACCACACAGTATCTACATAGTGCAACGAAGTGCAATAAAATGAGCTATGCCTGTACTAAGGAGAGACGGTGTCTTCCCTTAGACGTGAAATGTCAAAGCTATTAAAAAATAAATATACAGTGATGAAAAAATTATCCAATTCATTTATATATATACAGAGCACTGTAGGGGAAGCTGAATACTGGTGAGCAGACAGAGGCCTGCATCTTTGCTGGTCAGAGGGGTCTAGCTGTGCTATGAGAAGGCTTAGTTGTCCACTGCAATGAGACAGTTCGGGGCAAGGTCAGAGAGCAACAAAATATAGGGCGCTAAAGCACCATGCATCCAGAAGACTAGCTGCTAAGTGGGATGCTTGCCCCTATGCAAGTGTGTTAGGCTGTTCCTGCTAGATCGGGCTGGATGGCCGCTACAGCACATTCTATTTGATGGACACAAGGAGGGACTACTTGATAAAGAGAATAAGGGCAAATGATGAGACCCAAGAAACTGAGTACCTCTGGAAAGATGAGAGTCAGAATTACACTCACAAATAGGACTGCCGAGAAGACCCTGCATACTGATGATCCCCACAAAGCCAGTAGCCAAATCACTCAAGCTGGTGTCCCAACTGCACAAAGTAAGATTTTCTTCTTTAGGATTTGGTAATAAGGACCACTGCCATCAGGCCATAGATGGCAGTAATAACCATAACCACTGGAATGTTGGACATTATGATCAGATCTAGCATGATTCCTGGAGGTGATGCCCAAGCCACCATGCAGAGCCATACATGGAGCCAACGTCCTGAATCCCATGGCGGCCAAGAAGCCCATGACAAAGAAGTGTATTCAGGTTTGGTTCCAGACATAAGTAGGTATGAAGGTGTAAGTTCATAACGTGGAAAGCATATCCCAGAATGGGACAGACACTAAAATGCAGCAAGTCTGTGACCTAGCTGGTTAGATCCATTTTTTTTAATTAGAGCATAATTTGCATAAAATGTATAGATATTAAGTATACAATTCTGTGAGTTTTGACAATTCTGTACACTCATAACCATCAATAAACAGAACATTTCCATCACGATAGGAAGTTTCTCATGCCCCTTTCCAGTCATCACATCCTGCTCTCCTCCCCCGCCACCTTCCCCCTGCAGAGGCAATCACTGTTCTGATTTCTATCACCAAAGATTCGTTTTGCCTGTTCTAGAATGTCATAAAAATGAAATAACATAGTATCTAGTCTTCTGGCTTCTTTGCTCAACATATTTTTGAGAGTCATCCATGTTTTGTATAATACAACTTGTTCCCTTTTATTTCTCAGTAATATTTCATCATATGCATACATCACAATTTATCCTATTGATTTTTTTTCTAGTTTTCAGCTATTATGAATAAAGCTGGTATGTACATCCCCCACCCCCCAGCCTTATCATTGACTAGTAGTAGTAACATTTTGAAGTCTTTTTGTACACATAGGATTTTGTTTCTCTTGGATAAATATCTAGGAGTAAAATTCTTAAGGGGTGAAATAGATATATATTTAATTTTATTAAAAAGCTGCCTGTTTGGGGCACCTGGGTGGCTCAGTTTAAGGTTAAGTGGCCGACTCTTGATTTTGGCTCAGGTCATGATCTCAGGGCCCTAGGATCGAGCCCTGCATCAGGCTCCCAGCTCAGTGGGGAGTCTGAGAGTCTCCCTCTGCCACTCCCTCCACTCACGCTCGCTCACACACTCGTTCTCTCTAAAATAAATCTTTAAAAAAAATTGGCTGTCTGTTTTCCAAAGTGTTGTACCATTTTACATTCCATTAGTGATATTTGAGAGTTTCAGTTACTCCAATCCTTACCAGCACATTTGGTTTGTTCTTTTTTTTTTTTTAAGATTTTATTTATTTTGAGAGAAAGAGCAAGAAAGAGAGCCCAAGCAGGGGGGAAGGGCAGAGGGAGAGGGAGAAGCAGACACCCCACTGAGCAGGGAGCCTAACATAGGGCTCCATCTCAGGACCCCGGGATCATGACCTGAGCCAAAGGCAGACACTTAACCAACTGAGCCACTCAGGCACCCCCAGCATTTGGTTTTAAACAGTCTAATGGTATTGTCAGTTTCTGCCTCTATAGTGAATTATATTTTCTTTTGAACAAAACAATTACAGTTCTGCAAACAAAGAGCTAATGACACCTGCAATAATTTAACCTTGACTTCCTGAATGGTCTTAGCAATTGGAAGTTCACTACCCTTGCTTTCACACTTGCATTGCCTATCACAGTATTATATCCAACAGAGGATTAATCACCAATTAAATTGGTGTGACTGGATATTTAATACTATTAAAGAATTACTGAAATTTAGAAGTGTGTTAATAGGATTGTGGTTATGTTTTTAAGGAATTGTTTTAGAGATACATGCTGAAATACTTACTTTTAATATCTGAAATTTGCTTCAAAATAACAGAAAGCGTCAAGACTGTGTAGTGTTTGACATTTTACCCAACTTATAAGCTGAGAAGTTAGCCTGTCACAGTTTCATGGATGCTGGCAAAAGACATGAGACTCCTGGGTCAGAAATAAAAGGATTTTACTACTCATAGCAAACCAATAGCCGAAGCCTCATGTTCATTTGTTCAGTTTCCCATGCCCTTCAAATCCCACAGAGGTAATGCAAAGGGCCCATATAATGGGTTGCATTACAAAAGAGGAACACTAAGATTTAGCACTTGTGTAGTAAGTGGAAGCAAGCCTGCTCTTTTTCCAGGGGGAGACATTACATCATCCCTCAAGATTGCTCACAAGGATGCAAACACAGACTTGAGAAATGGCCCAGGTGAAGAGCAGGCAGAGAAGTGTATTCTTGGCATACTCAACGAGAACATGCAGGGATACTTGGGCTCTATAGCAGATTGCTTCTCACAATTCACTCCTCAGTGTGACACGTTCTTAGCCAAATCCGAATTTTTACACGAATATGCTCCTCCATCAACCACTCTGATTAATCAACAGAGGTTAGAATCTCACAGCACTTTTAACTTAAGACTGTCATCATTTAGACTTGAAGCAACAGATGAAGCCAACATGTGGTACTGACCTCATTCTCTCCAGGGTACCACACTTAGCCAACTGTGAATAAGCCCAAGAGGGTAGCAGTAGCTCTTATTTGAGGCAGCCATGATGTATTCTAAGGCCAGGCCATTATTCATTATGAACAGTGCAAGTGAGTGTCAGCTAATCTGCTAATCTTTGGTGTCATTGTCAATCATTAGGAGGGCAATAGATGGACAAAAAACCAACCCCTATCCCCAGTGGAGAGCCATCTCATGACCCATTTTTTTTCCCATCCAAAAATATAACCAAAAGGGCAAAGGTCACTTCAGAATTTGTTGTCAGACCTGATTGGATTATCATCACATTGGTTTGATTGAGTCACATGGACAGTGTCACCAAATAGTTGCAGCTCCAGTTGCCATTTTTGGCATTACCCAAAGCCACTCAGACATCAAAAGCATGTGATCAGCCAGATTGAATCAAGGTTGTGTTGATCTGCCAATGTGTACACATTTGCATTTGGGAGCTGCGGTTGATGGCCTCAGGCATAGCAGAATAGTTCAGGACCAACCATGTCTATATGAGTTTTCTTGTTTTCTTGGCACATGGACACAGATGAGAAACCCAGTAGCAGGTCAGACTGTTAGCTGCAACTGCCACATAATTGAGGTAGCAGTTTTGGATTAAGTTTAGCTGTTCTCAACTGGGAGCAATTTTTTTCTCCCTGGAGACATTTGGCAATGTCCAAAGACCTTTTTGTCACAACTGGGGGAAAGGTGCTACTGGCATCTAGTGGGTAGACGCCAGTGATACTGCTAAACAGCCCACAGTGCACAAAACAGCCCCTCACAACATTGAATTATCTGGCCTAAAATATTAATAGTGCCAAGACTGGGAATGATCTAGGTAACAAAGAGTACATTAACTGCTGCCCTGCCCGCCCTCTTAGGACCTCAGGTGTTCTCTCCTCTGATGCCAGGGGAGATATTTATAATTTCATCTTTTCTCCAGTCATCCCCACTTTGACCCAGACCTTTTGTCCTGATTATCACCCAGGAGGCAGCCGAGAGATGATTCTTTTCTGGGGATTGCCATATTCTGTGACCCCCAACTACCTTACTCAGGTATGTAGAACCAGGAGGAAGTGAGGGTGGTAGAATCAGAAACTTGTTCTCAATGCCCAGCAATGCTAGATATCTGTGGGTGGCAGAAAGGCATGAAATATCCTTCAGATACTCGGCTAAGTGGCCTTTGTAACAAAAAGTGCCCCAACGTCAGATTGTAAGTGGTCTGGAAAACTAAGAACATGGCACATATGGTATTAGTTTCAAGGGCTATAGGTGTGTAGTTGACCAGACTGGAACAGCAACATCATAACCTAAAAATTCATCAGCGGTGCTGAGGCATCATCAATTACCCTGAGTGGTGGCAATGTAGTCCAGTGGAGTCCGTCTGTCAGTAGTCAGTCTGCCTTCATTCACCTTGGGACACATGGGCCAACTTTTGGTAGAGTCACACGTCTGGCATGCATGAGAAAGAGTTCTTTACTCTGTGCACAGCCCTTAATGGTGAACGTGTTGCCATGTGTGGGGGCAGTCTGGGCAGTGCGGGCTTGATCGATAGTTTGATTCTACTAGGTCGTGTCAATCTGGGTGGTGTGGGCTTGATCGGTAGCTTGATTCTACTAGGTCATGTCAGAGCTGGCCTTTACCAGATGGTCCAATCAATAGCCACAATTTGTTCCCACAATTTACAGCCCTAAAAAAGGGATGTTTTTAATCTGCCTGAATAGTCTTTCAGGTGGCACACCAGATGGCTAGGCCATGGGCAAGGAGTCAGCAAAGGGGACTGTTCATCAAGGGAAGTACTGGCAGATCTATGAGAACCGCCTTGAATTCAGCTCACTGAGCAGTGACCACAGTCACTTTAGTTTTGCATAGCATAATGAGTACCATCAGCTTTCAACTTAGCTGAGCCACCGGTGATTCAGATTGTGTATTTAGGGGATCTCTTCGAAGTGAGGGCCCCCATGAGCCAGCAGCTGTACTTTCAGGCAATGGGGTGGGAGACATGGTTTCCCAAGAGTAACTGTCACCACTTCATGAAAAATGAAGATGCTAAAGCTGCTCCAATTTTTACTTGACCAGGAAGGCCCATTTACTGAAACATGCTGTCTCCAATACCCAAAGCATCTAAGGAGTTGGGCCTCCTTTTGTGGCAGGTCAAAGAGAGTTCTCCTGATTACTAAAGGGATTAAACATTCTAAACCCACCCACAGTCCCACGAAACTAGTTGGTGAGCAGGCCAACTAGTTTTACTGGAGGTTATCAAACACCCCTGTTGGAAGGGTGATAGAAACCAGTCAAAGCCTATGAGATTAAAGGTTCTGACTTGCCAACTAATAGGACATCTATATAGTGAAAATACTGGACATCAAAGGGTAGAGGCCCTTGTGTTAAATCCTGGCCCACCCACTGGTGGCGAATGGCAGGGGAGTTTGTCCTATTAACACTTTCCTAAAAGTAGCAGTGCCCTGGATGGGATAATCTTTGAAACTTTATAGCACAAGCATGTACACATCAATCTCAGGCTTAGCAGCAGAATATACAGTAGTACGCTGGACTGACCCAGAGGTGTGCACACATGCACACATTTATTCCGAAAGTATAATTTTTCTCCATTGCAAGTTTTGCACAAACCCTATCAGTTAACTTGAATGCTTTATTTCCTTATTTATAGCAGGTTGTAAGATTTTTCTGTAAAGGACCAAGGGGCACAATTAAGGATACTATGTAGGCCTAATGAGCAGAAAATCTCCACAACATTTTTATTAAGTTGAAACTAACAGTTGTAATTTTTTTTTAAATAATAGAAGTCTTTCTTTTGGGGTTGGTGACATTTCCCTTAGTGTTCAAGTCCGCAATCTCCATCATCAACTGCAAGTGTTCACCTATTAATGCTGATTTCTAATGAGATTTTATGTATTGCGTCTTTGAAGGGGTCTTCTCAGGTAGGTGATACGAAACATTGCATTCTTACTGTGTCGCTACAGTGTGCATTGTGCTGCCCCTTAGTGTGGAGTGATGAGTGTGCCGAAGATGGCCTGTCAAAACTACCCAACTCTGCCGCTGCAGGGCCAGAGGCAGCAACTGATAGTACCTAAAGCTGAATGTGGAGCTGTGTTCCAAACTTTGTGTATACGGAGATTTGAATTTCATATAATTTTCACATATGATGAATTTTTTTTTTCACCCATATGAAAATGGAAAAACCACTCTTAGCTTGCAGGCCATCGAAAAACAGACACTGGCCAGATTTAGCTCATGGGCAGTAATTAGCTGACACATCCTACAAAAATACAACCCAAGGAGTTTATCACATGGATAGTTAGGGACTGCAACAGCTGCCAGGAAATCACAGGCAAGGAGTCCCCAATAAAGGAAACCAAATCAAGGGAACAGAACAAATGCTAAAAACCTTAATTTATGAAAACTCCGCCTCAGAAAAAGAATTGAAATTACATTCTCAGAGTATATTTCATACCTGACACTATTCCATCAGAACAACTACCAAGATATATTTTATAAACTCACTGGATTAAAAAAAAAATTCTTTGGGCTTCTAGCCAAAACAGAAAGTAACTTATTTATAAGGGAAAGAAAATTAGAAAAATTATCATCAGACCTTCATTAGCAATGTTTTATGCCAGAGAAAATGCAGTAGCATATTTAAAATGCTCAAAGAAAAAGCCAGGGATGTTCTATCCAATAAAAGTGACTTTCAGATATAAAGCACACTGACAAACTGTACTAAACATGCAAGAATTCAGAAAATAATGCCACGAGAACTTCCTGAGGAATTGACCAGAGAACAAGCTTCAAACAAATTTAACTACAGAGCTATTTTTTTTTTTTAAAGATTTTATTTATTTGAGAGAGAGAATGAGATAGAGAGAGCATGAGAGGGGGAGGGTCAGAGGGAGAAGCAGACTCCCCGCTGAGCAGGGAGCCCGATGTGGGACTCGATCCCGGAACTCCAGGATCATGACCTGAGCCGAAGGCAGTCGCTTAACCAACTGAGCCATCCAGGCGCCCTAACTACAGAGCTATTAATGCAAGGACTGAAGTGGGCATTAAGGACCTATATACTTGTAGCAATGAGACTACTACATAGGCCTAAAAGGGAGAATAATGGCAGTGTGCTCAAGCAATGTTAACAGTACAACTATAAAAATTTAGTGGGCCAGGGCACCTGGGTAGCTCTGTCAGTTTAAGTGTTCAACTCTTGGTTCTGGCTCAGGTCATGAACTCACAGTGGTGAGATTGAGCCCCTTGAATCCTGTGTCTAGCTTGAGTTCAGTGCTTGAGTCGGCTTTAGATTCTCTCCCTCCTCCTCTGCCCCTCTCCCCATTCGCACACGTGTATTCTCTGCCTCTCTAAAAATAAAATCTTAAAAATTAGTGGGCCATGTCACATTTTTAAAACACTGTCCAATAATTATGTTGGTGATGGTTAGACTACTGTGCATACAATGTGGGATGAATAATGATGGCATATTCTGTCGTACCATTGTGACACTGAGAATGTCCATGTCTTTTCCAGCTTTTAGAGGCCACCCACTTCCCTTGGCCCATGGCCTTCTTTCTCCATCAGTTAGTAACATCAATCAGAACCCTCACATTGCATTATCCCAATCTCTTCTGCCTCATTTTTCCAGTTAAAAACCTGTGTAGTTACATAACGTGCACCCAAATTATCTAGGATACTCTCCCAAGTACCTCTTTTTGCACATTAGTACACACTTTCTAATACCAATCAACTGTACACATTCAAGAAGCAAAAGCCACTTAAAAAAAAGCAAAAGTCAGTTTCAGATCAACTGTTAGTTTTGCTGCCTAATCCAATCATGCCTGAACACAAAGGTCTTGTTTTTGAAGATTCCCGCATCCCTGGTTACAACAGTTGTTTTCCAATGAAAGACCAAAGTAAAACTGTTTCAATTAGTCAAGTAGAGAAAAGCCACATGTGAATACTTAGGATCTATGTGTTAAGTTTCTAAGATACTTAAATGGGAAACAGGGAACATAATTACCCTTTACAGTATTTCCCACTGGTTGGAAGTTACCCACCTTCAAGTTGGCCTAAAAGATAACTTGATTAAACCCGTCATCAGACAGGCTGAACCATTTAAAAAATTCAATCACATATTCTTTCTGGAACCATTTTCAAATGAACACTTGTAAGATAAAACAGATAAGCCAAGCTCTATACAGACGTAGCAAATTGGAGCTTGACTATTGATTATTATCACTAAATAATGTCCAACACCCAAGATAAAAACCGTTTAATTCCAGGACCCTACCCTCAGTGACCCTTTGTTAGACCCCACTTCTGTCCGCCCTGGAAAGGAAGCCCCTGTCATTTGAGATCCAAATGTACAACTAATGTTTTTTACCGAAAACATTTGCTTCTTCACTATGGGGTATTAACAGGGAATACCATTCATTCCTTTATTCAACATTGAACTTCTAGGCACTGGAGGTATAGTGGTGAACAAGACCAAAAAACAATCCTCATGGAATATTCTCGTAGACACAAGTAAAAACTACAGAAAAAAGTAACAGGGGAAATTGGGAATGCCAAATAGGGCACAATTTTTAATAGGCCACGCCTATCATTGGGGTTTACTGAGAGGTAAAGGAGCAAGCTCTGTGGCACGTAAAGGAAGAGTGTTCCACGCATAGGGAAAACAAGTGCCAAAGCCAAGGTAAGAATGTACCTAGCCAGCCCATCCAGGAATAGTGAGGGCAGCCTGGCTAGAAATGTTAGGGGAATGGTAATAAGAGGTCAGGGGCAAGATCAGTTTGGGCCTTGAGTGAACAGACCATCTAAAATTCCTTATGAGGGGACCTAGGGAGGCCAGGTAAGTAGTAACAATCCAGGTAGTCATGATGGCAAAAGTGATCACAATGGAGTTGGTTAGAAATGGTGAGATTCCAGATATATTTTGAATAAACTGATTATCAAGGATGACCAGAAGATTTTGGCCTAAAACATAAGGGTGGGTTAAACTGTTAGGATCCAGAATACCATTTTAGACCTGTCAAATGTGAAATGCCTATTTTATATCCAAGTAAAGAGGATAGACAAACCTATAGTTCAAAGGTACAGGCTAGAAATAAAAAATCTGCATGTCAGCTTAATATATTAAATAAGAGTATCTAGGGAGAGTATTGATAAATGTCCAAGGACTAAGCCCTAAGCCTCTCCAACACTAAAGTCTGAGATGAACTAGTAAAGAGTGGCTACTGACATGGGAGGAAATCTTTAAGATTCCAGAAGAAAATCAACTGTCGGGGCGCCTGGGTGGCTCAGATGGTTAAGCGTCTGCCTTCGGCTCAGGTCATGATCCCAGTGTCTGGGATCGAGCCCCGCCATCGGGCTCCTGGCTCAGCGGGGAGCCTGTTTCTCCCTCTCCCCCTGCTCATGCTCTGTGTCTCAAATGAATAAAATCTTAAAAAAAAAAACTGTCACATGTCACTAGAGGCATATAAAATATAGGTCATAAATAGACCATTTAGACTTAGCAAGCAACAAAGTTACTGGCAACCTTCACAGCAACAGCTTGTGGGAAGGTGTCTAATTGCATAATTTAAAAGTAAAATTAGGTACAAAGAAAATGGATTACTCAAACATCAAACAAAAAACTGCTCATTGTCCAAGAAAAAAGTTACCTTTTTTGAGTTTTGCTATATAAGGGGTTTGAGAGTAGGGTGTTACCTGGAAGGGTATATTTGTTTGTATGCTCATGGTTCCGGGTATATGTTTGTATGCTCATGGAAGGGACTGGTTGAATATCAATAAAGGTGAAAACTTCTAGAGCCATGAGCTTGATTAGGCAAGGAGGGCAAAAATACCAATATATGTGGGAATTTAAGTTCTCTTCTCTCATCTACGTTAAATTTTTTATGATTTTAAGGTCATCAGCTGATCAAAAATGAGAAAGTTGGAAGTGAGAAGGACTACAGAACAGAATGGGTGAATGACTAGAGGAAATACTGGCTAGTGGGCGGCATCAAATACCCACTTATTGACAGGTGATCAATAACCAATTTCTCTAGCCAAGTTCAACTTCACAGTACTGGTGCACAGTGTGGCATTTTGCTGCTAGAGGGAAAAAACCCAAAACTCTTAAGTCAACAGGCTCTTCCCATTATTCTATCAATCTAGCACAGTGGTTTTTCAAGTCTGGTCCCTGGCCATCACCATCACCTGGAAACTGTTAAAACGCAAGTTTCCAAAAAAAAGCAAGTTTTCAGGTCTCACCCTACAACTACTGAATCAGAAACTCTGGGGGCAGAGCCCTGCCATATTTCAACAAGCCTTCCAAATGGTTCAAGAACCATTTAAGGGATACCTGGGTGGCTCAATCAGTTATCTATCTTCCTTTGGCTCAGGTCACATTGGGCTCTTTGCTCAGCTGATAGCCTGCTTCTCCCTCTGCTGCTCCCCCTGCCTGTATTCTATCTCTCTGTCAAATAAATAAAACCTTAAAAAAAAAAAAAAGATTTCCTTTTATTAACCCTCTATACTTCCAGATCACTACAGCTTAAAATGGATCCCTACCCTTTTGCAGCTATTCAGTAACACAGAGCAATGGATAAAATCCATACAACAGTCTGGAAAAGTTCACATCACCATCAGTTCAGAATATCTGATTCACCAAGCCTACATTATTTAAAAAGAATTATCAGAAATTAAACATCACAAATATGATTTTTTATTTGTCACCATTAAATGTCTGACTTTTAAACAGATTCTTGGACTGGTGGCTCATATCCATCAGCTCGTTCAACTTTAGCACCGGTCTCATCCCCAGTAGCTTTTCCAGAACTACTACCTTCACCATGAAGCTCCATGAGCTTTCCCACTAAAAGAAAGAAAGAAAATGTTATAGCACCCCATTATCTTACAACAATGGTCTTCAATTCTATATAGGCATGACAGAAAAAAAAAGCCATCATTTGGACTCAAAAAACCAAGACACCAATGTATCTGGCCACACATTTTTCTCTCAGGAATCCTATTATTTTTCACTTACATTCAAACTTGGGCTTCTTCAGCATTTTTACTTTTCTAACGAACACATCATGGAGTGGATAAATAGACTGACAGGCCTTTTCTATATCTTTTCCGATGCTGTCTGGAATCCTGCAAACCAGTAAAGATAGAAAAGGATAAATTTATATATATTAATACCCACTTCATTTAATCCACTCAAATCCTCATGTAAGACAGTCTATTATTACCCCTTTACAGGTGGAGGTTAAATGATCCGAATTATACAGCTAGTTAGTAGGAAAGTTAGCATTTGACCTTTCTCCCTTTTCTATTCCACCCTCTTAGGCAACTGCGTGGGAACATCAGAAAAATGTTAACAGTGTTATCAGTGGACATTATCTGGGACCGAAACATCTTGCCATCATCTATTCCCATACATTATTGACTATGGAAACAAGTTTTGCCTAGTCAGTATATTTTCTAATTAAGACAAAAGCATTTCCTATACTTCAAGTCTCACTATCCACCATGAGATTGCTTCATTCAAATAAGGATAAAGAAACCAAATCACATTTACTGAGCACTTAACATGTTTTCATTTTAAGGAACATAGCCCGACAATTTCACAGACAGGATTTTTTATTATTTTTTTTTTTTGACAGAGAGAGACAGTGAGAGAGGAAACACAAGCAAGGGGAGTGGGAGAGGGAGAAGCAGACTTCCTGTGGAGCAGGGAGCCTGATGGGGGTCTTGATCCCAGGACTCCAGGACCATGACCCGAGCCGAAGGCAGACGCTCAACGACTGAGCCACCCAGGCACCCCACAGACAGGATTTAAATACAGGTCTGACTCCACCTTGTTTCATATACTTTCCTTCATCTGAGGGATAATCAGAGATTCAGGGTTATGTGGTATGAGGAAAAGAAACACTTACAATTTATTGACCACTTCTTTCAAGTCATTTGTTTGCACCTCTCGGGTCATGATTTCCATCATCTTTTTCCGAATTTGACGGACCTGTTGGTGCTGAGCATAAGAGGTCTTCCGAATCTGATTATTGCGTTTTTTAGTAAAACCAACACAAAATAGACGAAGCAAATAACCATCGGTAGTCTTGACATCAACATGAGCTTCAATCATGGTCTAGTGAAAAAAGATATTGTCAGATGTACCAGGTTTTAATGTTATCAACTTATAGCCCTCAAATTCTAATATAAAAACACTAGAAAAATCAAGTACTCATCATACAATATAAAATAACAGAAACTACAAGCCTAAAGAATTAACTTCCTTGAAGTGAACTTACCCAGTTACTCCAAATCTTACTATCCTTCATTAACTAATAAATACCAAATCCTCTCAACTCTCCTCCCTAGGTAACACCTCTATCCCCATCTCAACAGCACCCAGCCCCCCAAATCTTTTACGTGCCAGCCTTTAACAGCCTACCCTTCCCACGAACCAACTGTACACCGCTGCATAAGAAAACCAGTTCTAAGAGACTCCAGTCTACACTTACTCCTTTTTAAAAAATGTGTCTGAATATACTGCTATAACACTAAATGCATATTTTTTAAATGTTCTTCATGATCCAAACTAAAGCCTGATGACGATTAAATATTCAATTTCACAGCTAAAATGTAATAAGAAATCCACTCACTACTGATATTTTTGCCTCAAGTTAAAAAACGAATATTACCTTAGGTAGCAACAAAAACTGAAATACCTCCGTTGCATTTTGTAAATTGTGTACTTTAGTTTATAAATGAGTAATACACTTAGAGCAAAAGGACCTTAGAATTCTATTTCCAGAAATTCAACCATAAAATCTTCTGGGAATGTCAGAAATAAATGTTAACGGTATAATCAGAATGTATCATTTGGGACCGAAACATTTTGTCATCATTCATTCCCGTATACAAAACATCCCCAAACTGAAAGGTTAGCCAGACACATCTGACCAATGTAATTATTTCCTGTAATAACAATGCTTTCTAAATGCTTTGTGTCAAGTGCTGTGCTCAAGCATGTTTAATGGCTCTTTTATCTTCATAACTCCAAGAAGTGATAGTCTTACCTACCTACCATTTTAGATAAAGGAATCAAAGCTTAACAAGCTTTATGTCACAACTGGGAAATGGAGCAAGGATTCCAACCTCACACCGGAGGCTCTGCCACTCTTAGCAACTCTGATAACCCACTTTTAATACAAGTAAATAATAAATCTTGAACTCCACTTAAATAAGAGGATGGCTTGCTCACTGCTTTACTCAAGTTCAAGAGTGCCAATCCCAGAGTCAGCACTCAATAAAAGCTAGAAAACATCAAGGATTTGAAATGAAATCTACATATGCTCCTCCTTTTCATAACAGGGCATCCTTGGCTATGCACGCCAAAGCACCATGCACACTAAGGAACTTTTGTTCTCACCTGCCATTTTTTGACCATGGAGCACATTTTGTCACGGGTAAGATCCATGCCATGGAAATTAGTCAGGCAGTTTTTGCCCTGAACATCCTCAGTAATTAGCTTGAATTTTCTAAACGCAACTTCATCATTCTGCAAATCAGCAAGGCTCACTTCAAAAACACGACCCTTGAGGCCATCAGATGCGATTTCTATAAAACAAGAAATTGTCTTATTAACATTAGGAACCACATAAAGTCAAGCCAACAAAGAACATTCATGCATAAAGTTGAACTTAGAAAGTTAATTGTATATAAAGATCCTAGCTTTTGTGAACCAAATCCACGTGGACACCAATGACTTACTGACAATTCTCACTAGAAACTCAAAAGTACCTAGGCACATTTTCTTAGTAATTCTAAAAGCACCACCTTTCTTCTACAAGTGTTGTACGAAACAAGCACCACCGTGGCCAAAGCTGCAACCAAGAGCTATTTCCTTAATTCTCCCACCAGTAGACCTTAATTTAAAAAAATGCAAAACAAGAATAAAATACTCACTGGTTCCTTGAGTTCTTGTGACTAATGTTTTTCCAATATTTCTTATATTGAACATAGCTGGTGCTTTCACATCATACCAATCTTTCTTAGAAAATGGATCAACCCTGTATTTTAAAAACATTTAAGTTTTATCGCAAATCACGTAATTCTCACTGAATTTTTAAAACTTTCCTGACTCTAATGGTTTTAAATGACTAACTGGCATGTAAGCAACTGGGGTGTAAGAACCTACTCCTCTCAGTGAGGTGAGGGGCGCATACTGCAAACCTAGCTCTTCCCCACGATGTCTGCTTCACTATACACAAACCGGACACTTTGAAACAGTTTACCACAAACGTACACACTCCCCACCCCATCGGTTCTTCGGCTACACAAGCAGCATTGCCTCCAAATAACATGCACGTCTCTTGAACTTTACTGGTACGTGAAGACACGTACTGGTAACCCCGGCTCTTCAGGGATTCACACGAGCTCATTAGAACGCCAAAGGTCCCACCTGGGCCAAAGAGAGGAAGGGGTGCAGGGTCCCGGGTGAACAAGAGTGACTTCCTCAACTCCAGCTCTCGGGAGCAGTACCCTCTATTACCCGTGGAATTTACAAGGCCAGGAAGCCCACAATACGGAACACACCATCTACGAATAGCGTCGGCAATTTAGCTCAAAAGGGGGGGGCGAACAAGGCCAGAAGGCCAAAGGCAAGAAGCCGGCCCGTGGCGATGCAGCACCCGTACCCGCCAGGCCGCCGTTCTGGGTTTACCAACCCTGCACGGCCCTCGCAATCCAACTGACATCCTCACCATCCGGCCCACACCGCCATCCAGAACCCACCCGCCGAGCCCAGCATGACCCCAAAAAGCTGGGGGCCAGGACAGAATCCACTTACACTTTCTTCTTGGCTCCCTTTTTGCCGCCTTTCGTAAGGCGCTTGTTTTTGCCGACCGCCATAGCGCTGCTCAGAGAGCCAAAAGGGCGGAAGTTAAACTCACGCGAGAACTTAGGCGTACTGGGCGAGGCGGGCCATCTACGTGACCTTCGATCTTGCGTTTTTCCGGCCTCAAGAATATCGCGACAACAGAAAGAGGAACTCCGATTGTAGCTGCGACAGCGCCCTCACGTGTGTGGAGACTGCGCAGCACGCCATAGGCGGCTCTCCAGGACGCGGTGCTCGGGAGGGGCGGGCGCTGGCGAGGGCGGCCTGACGAGCGAGCCCGTAGTTGCAGTTGGTTTCCGTGGCTCTGAGGCCCGGAAGTAAATTTCCGTGGCAGGAGGCGGCCTCTGCACGTAGTTAAAAGCGAACTTACCGGTTTACTGTCTTTTCTGGAGACTATGGGAGTCGGAATCAGACAGCAGATCCAGTTTCAAATGCTAGTTTCAGTATTTAGCCTGGTGACTTATCTATGCTTCAGTTTCCTCGTATTTAGAAAGGAGATAGTAATATAATCTGCCTCATAAAGTTGTTAGTAGGATTAAATAAATTAGTAGGATTTAAATAAGTAGTATTAAATAACTTTGGAGATACTACTAATGTTCCGCATGTTGATAGGACTGCTGGTTAGTGGGGAATGTTCACTTGTGAACATCAAGTTACACTCTTGTGTACTTTTCTATAGGTTTATTATCCATTGATACGAAGTTAATGATTGTTTCCTTGGGGGACTGATTCCACTGTCCCAGATTTTTTAATTTTTCAAGAAAAGCTGGAAATCACCAAACTACATTTGTTGCAACTGATGCAAAAAAAAAAAAATCTTTTTAATTATAGGGGTTTAACAAAAAACATCCTGGTTAGATGTGTGTGGCTCATAAGCTTCAAGTGGTGCAGTCTCGGGAAAGCTGGCCCATACAGGCCTGGTATTCAGCTAGAGGTACGTTGAGTTCTGGTCTCTAACTTCCCCTCTCGCAAAAACCCTGTGACCCAGCCAGAAACCATGCCCCACAAACCTTTAATCCTGTAATCCCTTTCAGTCCTAACCTCCATCCCCTACCTCCTACTACTCCCACCATCCAAAACAGTCTTCCTAAATCTCCAGTCCTATCCTGAAATCTTTCAGTAATCCCATTAATCTAAGGTGCTTATATAGCATAAAGTCCTTATTTCATAACAATACGAATATATTTAACACTACTGAACTGTGCACTTAAGAGTGGTAAAGATGGGGGGCGTCTGGGTGGCTTAGTAGGTTGAGTGGCTGCCTTCAGCTGAGGTCATGATCCCGGGGTCCTGGGATCGAGCCCCACATCGGGCTCCCTGCTCTGCGGGGAGCCTGCTTCTCCCTCTCCCACTCCCCCTGCTTGTGTTCCCTCTCTCGCTGTGTCTCTCTCTGTCAAATAAATAAATAAAATCTTAAAAAAAAAAAAAAGACTGTTTCTCCCTCCTTCTGCCTGCCACCCCCACACTCACTCACACACACACACACTCTCTCTCTCTCTCTCTAAAATAAATAAATCTTAGAAATAAATAGCTGAAAGGGTGATGATTCTTAAATTAAAAAAATAATAAAATAAATGTTTAAATTACGATACATCCATTTGATATACCATTATGCGGCCATTATAAATCATGAGTATGAACATTGTTTAGACAAATGGAAAATGTTTATGATAAAGTGGTCAATGCAGGATACAAAATTTATATATATCTTCATTATAACTATATAAAAGGCAAAAGGCATTAAAAAAAAAAGACGTATCAAATACAAGAAACTTGGGACACCTGGGCGGCTCAGTCGGTTAAGCCTCTGCCTTCGGCTCAGGTCATGGTCCCAGGGTCCTGGGATTGAGTTCCGCATCAGGCTTCTTGCTCAGTGAGGAAACTGCTTCTCCCTCTGCCTGCCGCTCCCCCTGCTTGTGCGCTCTCCTCTGACAGATGAATAAATAAAATCTTAAGAAAAATCACACAAGAAACTTAATTTAAAATCTCTCAGGTTATTTGGTGAGCCCATCTATATCAGACTCAGAGGAAATCAACATAGTTGTACTAGAGTGGCATTCCTTTTTTTTTCTGTTCTTGTCAAGTTTCCTTTGACATTAAGTATAAAATGAATAATTGAAAATTAATATAAGGGGGCTCCTGGGTGGCTCAGTCGTTAGGCGTCTGCCTTCGGCTCAGGTCATGACCCCAAACAAATTCTAAAGTGAATATTATTTATGAAATATCTCAGTGTTTGAGCTTTTTATTTTTTTATTTTATTTTATTTTTTAAGATTTTATTTATTTATTTGACAGAGAAAGACAGCAAGAGAGGGAACACAAGCAGGGGGAGTGGGAGAGGGAGAAGCAGGCCTCCCGCCGAGCAGGGAGCCCGATGCAGGGCTCGATCCCAGGACCCTGGGATCATGACCTGAGCCGAAGGCAGACGCTTAATGACTGAGCCACCCAGGCGCCCCAGTGTTTGAGCTTTTTAAAATATTTAATTTGCCAATCCTGTAGTCTTATAATTAAATATCATTCTATCTTTGGTCCTCCCAGCTCTTTCCCCACTGCTACCAATACAGCTGTCCTCTTTCTCATGGAGACCTTCATTTTCTTTAATACATCTGTGATACTGTGATTTATAATAAGAAATATATATATTTCCATCTTGGTCTGGGTTGCTGGTACAGAACTCCAAAAACCCTAAGTGATGAGATCAGTAAAGGTATCTCTTGTTATGTTAATAGTTTTGGATGCACCTAAGGATGGGGGCTGGTTGCCAGAACCAACTCTGTGATTATAGGGTTGGAATTTGCTGTCCCCATAGGGAGTTGGGCTGGAGGTTGAGTTCAGTCACTAATGGTCAGTGGTTGATCATGCCCATGTAATGAATCCTCTTTAAAAATCCAAAATGGCAAGGGAGCACCTGGGTCACTCAGTCCATTAAGTCTCCAACTCTTGGTTTCAGCTGGGGTCATCATCTCAGGGCCCTGGAATCGAGCTCCATGTTCAGTGGGGAGTCTGCTTCTCTCTCCCTCTGCCTCTCCCCCTGCTCGTTCGTGCTCACTCTCTCTCTAAAATAAATAAATGAATCTTGGGCGCCTGGGTGGCTCAGTCGTTAAGCGTCTGCCTTCGGCTCAGGTCATGATCCCAGGGTCCTGGGATCGAGTCCCACATCGGGCTCCCTGCTCAGCGGGAAGCCTGCTTCTCCCTCTCCCACTCCCCCTGTTTGTGTTCCTGTTCTCGCTGTCTCTCTCTGTCATATAAATAAATAAAATCTTAAAAAAAATAAAATAAAATAAAATAAATAAATGAATCTTAAAAAAAAATAAAAATAAAAACCCAAGGTGACAGGGTTCAGAGAGCTTCTAGGTTGGTGAACATGTGGAGACGTGGGGAGGCTGATGTGTTTGGAGAGAGCATGCCTATACATCTCCTCCATCTGGTTGTTCCTGAGTTCTCTCCTTTTATAATAAATCAGTAATCTAAATGTTAACTTACTAACTTAGTAAAGTAAGTAAAATGTTTCTCAGAGTTCTGTGAGCCACTCTAGCAAATTAACCCAAGGAAGAGATTGCTGGGACCTCAGATCCATCAATCTCAAAGGATGGAGCACTTCACCTGTGGGATCTGATGCCATCTATGGGTAGGTAGTGTCAGAATTGAGTTCCATTGTAGCACATCCAACTGGTGTCTGAGAATTGCTTGTTGGTGTGGGAATGACCCCCATCAATGTGTTCCAGGATCATTTAACATTATTTTCTCCCAGTCTGTAAATACCTGCTGATCTCATTTCCTTTTCCTCTCAGCTGCAGCCCATGGTTGCTCATCTGAGCAACAAATTTTCTCACCAAAACTCTATACTTCCTTGTAGGCTTAACCTTGTCTGACCCTACCCAGAAAACCCTAAATCTAGTTCAGTACACAGTCTACCTTTGTGACTGTATAAGTCCCAGTTTTTTCACTCCTCCCTGTATTGACCTTGTTCAGTCCTTCCTACACAACTGCTTGATCATGTGACTTGCTTTGGTCAAGAGACATTAGCAACTCTGACTCAAGCCAATGGCTTAAAATATGCTGGCATTGGGGCACCTGGGTGGCTCAGTCAGTTAAGCGTCTGCTCAGGTCATGGTCCCAGGGTCCTAAGATGGAGCCCCGCATGGGGCTCCCTGCTCAGCAGGAAGCCTGCTTCTCCCTCTCCCACTCCCCTTGCTTGTGTTCCCTCTCTCGCTGTGTCTGTCTCTCAAATAAAGAAATAAAATCTTTAAAAAAAAAATACTGGCAATGGGGCACCTGGGTGGCTCAGTCAGTTCTAAGTGTCCGACTCTTGTTTTCGGCTCAGGTCATGATCTCAGGGTTATGAGACTGAGTTCCCTCTGAGCATGGAGACTGCTTAGGATTCTAGATTCTATCTCTCCCTCTCCCTCTCCCTCTGCCCCACCACCCTTCTCGCTTGTGCTCTCTCCCTCTAAAAAACAAAACAAAACAAAGAGCTGTGTGCTCTTTAGAACATTTCTTAGTTCCCTAAGAAGCCTAAGTTAGCAGGCTGGAGAATGAGAGATCTTTTTAAGTAGATTAAGTAGCCGCAGTTGAGGTCTCTCCAGAACATTATTCTGCCAATCATCAGACATTTGAATAAGTCCATCCCAGACCATTTAGTCCAACTAAGCCGGCCTGGAACAAAAGAACCACCTTGCTGACATTTAGAATTGTAATAAATAATAAATTGTTGTTTTAAGTCATGGAGAGTTGAGAGAATTTGTTTTGCAGCAAAAACTAACATGCATTTTCTCTAACCTTACATTTACCCTTACCTTCATAGCATGATTAGGGAAAACTGCACATTTGAGGCTGGAGCTATTAGAAATTAATCATATCACATCTCACCTGGGTTCTTGCGGTCCCTGTCAGTCCTTTTACCTGTCAGCTACCTTCCCCTACCTCTCAAAATGTCTTACCATTCCAGTTCCTCACCCTGATCCTCCCATCCCCAATTCAGTCCTATCCCCTGTCATTTTTAGAATATCATTTTGTTGCCTGCTTGAGATAATGTGGAGCTTGCAGGCTACAGCAATGACTCTGGATGTTTTCCTGTGTAGGCTAAAAAGCCATTGGAGATTTTCGAGCAGTGGAGTGACACTCCAGCTCTTGTGTGGAAAATACAATGTAATAGAGCAAGAATAGAATTAAGAGGTTAAAAGAGATGATGGTAGCTTGGTTTTAGGGAGATAGAGGAGGAAGTGCAGAGGGTGGAGAGTGGTGGGAGACAGGACACCATTCATGGAGATTAATATGCAAATGACATCCTCTGGAGTAGTGAAATGCAGTTGCCATGGGTAGAGGAATGCCCTGAAATTCTGGTTATATTTTGAAGATAAGAACCAATAGAATTTGCTAAAGAATTGTGTGAGAATTAAAAGAGGAATCAAGGATAATCACATTGTATAATAATGATTTTTTTACATTGGTGCTTACCTGTCCTACTCACTCTGAGCAGAAGGCAGACTCTGTCCTAAATATCTTTCTTTGTATACTGGAATGAATGAATGAATGAATGAATGGCTCAATTAATGGATGAATCCTGATTAACATTTTTACGTTAGAACAGATTACCTATTTTCTTTGAGAAAATAGCTTTCTCCTTGCTTTTCTATTTACAAAGTGGAAGTATTGTATAATAATGAGGTTTCATTGTATTCTAGATGGGATTATTAAAAAGTACCCGACACTAGTGCGTCTCCAAATACAGTCATCAGAATGATCACCAGTCAACAAACTATTATCAGTTGGCGATGAAATAAGGAGTTTTTGAAGAATGAAGTCAATTGTGTCACTAAACACACTATTCAGCTGGCTTTCTTTTTTTTTCCCATAGTAAAACTTCATTAAGGAAGTAGTACGCTGATTTGCATTCTGGCTTAAGCTCCTTACCTTGTTGCCAGTTGGCACCTTTTGTTACACTACAACAAACGATCAGCTGGATTTTCTGAATGCTATTGAATATTTCATTGGGTATGCCAAACATAGTAGAGGACTGGTAAATTTCTTAAAGTCCCAAGATAATCTGCAGAGTTATATAGAGGGGATGATATATTTGAAAATGAGAAAATTGTTTTTGAAAGGACTTTAAAACGTTTAAAGGCAGCAAGATATAGTGGAAAGAACATGATTTTGTACCCAGACCTGGTTTCAAATCACTGCTGTGTCACCTGCCATGTGACTTTATATTGTCTTTGTTTTGTCACAGCTAAGTGGAAATAATACCTACCTCCCTGTGGTTATTGCAAGGTTTAAGTGACAATATAAATTAGAAGCCTAGCACAGGGCTAGCATGTAGGAGGCACTCAGTAACTATTAACTCTCCTTTTCTCTCTTTCCAAAACAAATATCAGCTGCCCAGTCACACTCTTGTCAACACCTCTCTATCGTTAACCTTATTAAATTTCAAGTGTGTTCTTATTAGAGTCCTTTCCCCTGCTCACATGGTTTGCATGGTTTGCTAGGGATGGCAGATATGAGGAATTTGTTCCAGGAAGCAGAGCAGGAGAACTGAGAAAGAAAACTGAGATTAAATCTGTACACATGGGGCACCTGGGTGGCTCAGTTGGTTAAGTGTCTGCCTTCAGCTCAGGTCATGAGCTCAGGGTTCTGGGATCGAGCCCCACATGGAGCCCCCTGCTCAGTGGGGAGCCTGCTTCTCCTTCTTTCTCTGCTGCTCCCCCTGCTTGTGCTCTCTCTCTGGCTGTCTCTCTCTCTCTATCAAATAAATAAAATCTTTAATAAATAAATAAATAAATCTGTACACAGTGATATTAATGTCATTACAAAAACACCATAGTACAATCAAACCAGATTCCTTACGACCATTGCTATCACTAAGAAGAGCCACACATCCAGAGATACTCACCTTTTTTTGATACCCACACAACCATTCTTGTTGCTATTTTGAGTGAGAATTGAAACCACTTTCCTTATACTGTAAGAGTACAAGTGGTAGAACTTTCCTTCTAGTCAACAACATTTCACAAGGTGAAAATCAAGGGCTAGAATCTATTATTGTCACTATTTGGTATCATGTAGACTTGGGTTCATGCTCACCCTGTCATATAATAGTTTAACTTCAGAGAAGTTTTTGATCTTTCTGAATTTGTTTCCTCCTTACTCTATTAGTTGGAAGTTCAGTTCAAGGCCACCATGTTGTACATCTCTAGGGAGCACCTTTCATAGAGACTGCACAGGGAGTTAAGCAACTACTTGGTTCAGAAACCGTAACAAAGGCTTAAATAATAATGGCATAAACAAGGTAGAAATGATTTCTTACTTATGAGAGAGTCCCACTATATACAGTCTAGGACTGATGGCCAGGCTCCATAGTGTTCAGGACTTAGATTTCAGTAGTCCATTCAGTCTTATTGCTATACCCACCATCATGTGTTACTCTTGTCCATATGGCCCAAGACAAAAAAAATCAATATTTATTCCAGTAGGGAGAGGGAAAAGCAAGGAGGAGGGCACGTTTCTCACCTTGCAGAATACCATCTACAAGTTCTACACCTCCATTCTTCTCCTGTCACATTGTTGTCCATAGCTGCAAAGAGAAGCTGGGAAATAGAAATCTTAGCAATATAGCCATGTGCCCACCAAAAATTTTATTACTTTCCAAGAATGGAAGAATGGATATTTAGGAACAGCTCTTTTCTGTCTGCCTTACTTATAAAGCTTTTGTGAAAATTAAATACATACCTGATACAAAGTAGATGCTCAAGAAAAATTTTCCTTTTTTTCTCATTCCTCTCACCATCTTACCCTAAAAGGGAAATGTTTTTCCAACAGCCATTCATTAGCAATACATTTACAACACATCAATAGGAATTGTGTAGGAGTGACTGGCTTCCTCAGTCAGTAGAGCATGTGACTCTTCATCTTGAGGTCTTTCGTTCAAGCCCCACATTGGACACAGAGCTTACTTTAAAAAACAGTTGGGGGCGCTGGGTGGCTCAACCCCCACTCATGCTCTGTCTCTCTCTCTCTCTCAAATAAATAAGTAAAATTTTACAAATTTTACAAATTTTACTTATTTATTTGAGAGAGAGAGAGAGCAGGAGCAGTGGGGAGGGGCATAGGGAGAAGGAGAAGCAGGCTCCCCGCTGAGCAGGGCTCAACCCAGGACCCCAGGATCAGGACCTGAGCTGAAGGCAGACGCTTAACCAACCGAGTCACCCAGGTGCCCCTAGACTGCTTTTTTTTTTTTTTTCTTAACTGACTAATCACAAAGTTCAGCTCTCAGTTAAAATGGGGAACACTATGGGGGTGCCTGGCTGGGTCAGTTGGAAGAGCATGCGACTCTTGATCTTGGGGTCGTGAATTTGAGCCCCATATTGGGGTGTAAAGATTACTAAAAAAAATAAACTTTTAAAAATAAAATAATAAAATGTGGAACACTGTTAATGAATGCGTGAAAGGTGCTGCAACAATAATAGACTTGGAAAAGGCACCAGAAACCGTCTTGAATGTGCTGATTTTGATTAGAAGCTTGGTTCATAAGAAATGAGTACAATAATGGAAATGTTGATAAGCAAATTCATGTAAGCAGCTCAGGGGACCCCAAGATAGGATCCAAATTACTACAAGAATCACTTTGATCTGTCAGGTAGGGGATAAATCAGTGGTCTGGGGAAGAAAGGATCTTGGTTCTAGAGAGAATTGAATCTGGGCCTGGGTGGAAATATTTTGACTAACAAGAGAGAATAGTGACCTCAAAGGTCAGAAATAGAAGAAGGGTGCTTTTGACAAAATGGGGAGTAAACAAAGGATGATTTTAAAGAAAATGCATTCATTTATTCATTTATGTGTTTATTCACTCATTAGTGGCAGGCACAGTGAAATCGGGGGAGAAACATAAGATCTGCCCTCAAAAATCGTAATATGCTATGGCAATTGAATAACGTAGGCCTGTATACTTGCACAGTACCTAATCTATATATGTATTCCACTCAATGACACCTTCAAATGGTACAGTAAGACAGCAATGTGCATATTACCATAAAATCCATGTACAGTCAAGTCAAATTACAAAGCCTTCAAAAACACTGTGCACGTTGTTTAAATTTTTGGTCAGAATAAATACCCACATATACACTTCCTACCTTCTACTCCCAAAATCAGTATTGCAAATAGCATGGAGTCTCCTCTTAAATAGCATGGAGATCCTCTTAATCAGGGTGTTTGCAGTGGTATTCACTGCAACAAAATTTTTACTTGTAAATCAGATATTTATTTATGTAATAGTATTTTCTAGCCAAATAGTGACCTTTATCCTCTCAGTACGTTCTTTATTTTGAGGCCTTCTCAAAAATTGTGATATTATGATATTTGCAATTAACTGACATGGCTTCAATCCCAACTTCCCCACCAACTAGTCATATAATCACAGACAAGGCACTTAATCCCTCTGAGTTTAAGTCTCTGTAAAATGGAGCTAGTAATTCCTGTCCTATCCACCACACAGGATTATTGCCATGCTCTCAGTAAAAGTAAAAAATATATAGAACAGTGATTTTTTTTTAATTGCTATAATTCCAGTCCTAGAGCATATACTGGTACCCAGGGTGGTATTTAAATTGCCATCTAATTTTTCTGAGCACTTTGAAAGATGAGCTGAGGCTGGATTTCTCTTTTTCTCTGTTGAACTACCACACAACCCCATGTTTTCTATTCCTATTCCTATTTCTGCATTTTTCCTTCCTAATAATTGCTGAAATGAGAAGTGGTTTAAAAATAATTTAAGCCCCTGGTAATTATACTGAAAATACTGAGAAAACAGTAGAAGCTTCTCTTATATTATGGCAATGGGAAAGAAAATTAACATTAGGGAAGTCCTGATCTAGTAGTAGAATTACTTACATTATCTCACTGATCTTTTTTAGTCCTCACAATGCTGTAGGATAAGATTTTACTTGAGGAAATATGACTCAGTGGTTTAGTGACTTGCCCCAAATCACAGCCGTTAAGTGTGGAGCTGATATTCAAACCCAAGTTTGATCACTGAGATTAACTTTTTTCTTTTAACAAATTCCCAAGTGCAGTTGATTCTGCTGGTCTGGAGTCCATGTTTTAAGAACCACTGGGTAAGACTCTGATGTATTTATCAGCTAGTATCTATAATGCTAAATTCAATGTTGGATTGGAAACCCAGGATATACTGGCTAGGGAGCTAGGTTACCCCTCTTGAAACACAGTAAAAAACAAGTTAGAGGAACAAAAACCACACAAGGCATATAGAAAAGAAAATTAAAATGGCAAGTGTAAATCCAATCCAATAACATTACATGTGAATGGAATAACCAATCCAGTAAAAAGGCAGACATTGTCAGACTGGATTAAAAAAATCCAACTATATACTGTCAACAGGAGACACACTTTAGATTCCAAGATACAAATAGAAAGTAAAAGAATGAAAAAGGGCATATCATGGAAACAAAAAAAGAAAGTTGGAGTGCTTTTACTAATATCAGACAAAAGAGATTTAAAAGTCTTTTAACAAAAAATGTTTTTAGAGATTAAGAGGGACATTTTATAATGAATGTCAGGAAGCTATAACAATTGTAACCCTATATACATCTAACAACAGATTGCCAAAATACATTAAGCAAAAACTTACAGAAATGAAGGGAGAGTTAGTTGTACAATAATAGTTGGAGACTTCACTACTCTGTTTTCAGAAATGGATAGAACAATTCGATGGAAGACCAATCACAAAATAGAAGACTTGAGCAATGCTATAAACCAGCTAGGTCTATGGACATCTATAGAGCCCTCCACCCAACAATAGCAAGTGCTCATGAGAAATCCTCCAGGATAGACCATATGCTAAGCCATAAAAATAAACAAATACATTGAAGAGGATAGAAATAATACAAAGTATGTTTTCCAACAAGAATGGAATGAAATTGGAAATCAGTAATAGAAAGAATTTGGGGAAACTCACAAGTATGTTGAAATTAAACAACACACTCCTAAATACCCAAAGGGTTAAAGGAGAAAGCAGAATGGAAATTAGAAAATACTTTGAGGATTGCCTGGCTGGCTCAGTTGGTAGAACATCTGACTCTTGATCTCAGGGTTGTGAGTTTGAGCCCCACATTGGGCATGGAGCCTACTTAAAAAAAAAAAAGAAAATACTTTGCAATGAATGAAAATGAAAGCACAAATGAAACTTATGGAATGCAGCTAAAGCAGTGCTTAGAAGATAATTTATAGCTGAAAATGCCTATATTAAAGAAGAAAGATCTTAATCAGTAACTTAACCTTCCACCTTAAGACATTGGCAAAAGAAGAGCAAACTAAATAGTAAGCAAGCAGATGAAAGGAAGTAATAAACATTAGAGATGAGATGAATGAAATAGAGAATAGAAAAACAATAAAAATAAAATGAAACAAAAGCTGGTCCTTTTGACAAGATCAAAAACTGACAAACCTTGGAGCTCCTGGGTGGCTCAGTCAGTTAAGCATCCAACTCTTGATTTCCACTCAGGTCATGATCTCAGGGTCCTGGGATTGAGCCCTGCATTGGGGAGTCGGCTTGAGGATTATCTCTCTCCCTCCCATTATCCCCCTTCTCAAATAAATAAATAAATCTTAAAAAAAACCTGAAAGGCTGCCTGGGTGGCTCAGTCATTAAGTGTCTGCCTTCAGTTCAGGTCATGATCCCAGGGTCCTGAGATCGAGCCCTGCATCGGGCTCCCTGCTCCGCGGGAAGCCTGCTTCTCCTCCTCCCGCTCCCCCTGCTTGTGTTCCCTCTCTCACTGTCTCTCTCTCTGTCAAAAAATAAATAAAATCTTAAAAAAAAAAAAAAAACCTGACAGCTAGTATTCCAAATCTATAAAGAACTTATCAAACTCAACACCCAAAGAACAAATAATCCAATCAAGAAATGGGCAGAAGACATGAATAGACATTTCTCCAAAGACATCCAAATGGCCAACAGACACATGAAAAAATGCTCAGCATCACTCAGCATCAGGGAAATACAAATCAAAACCACAATGCGATACCACCTCACACCAGAATGGCTAAAATTAACAAGTCAGGTAATGTCAGATGTTGGCGAGATTGTGGAGAAAGGGGAATCCTCTTACACTGTTGGTGGGAATGCAAACTGGTGCAGCCACTCTGGAAAACAGTATGGGGGTTCCTCAAAAAGCTGAAAATGGAGCTACCCTATGACCCAGCAACTGCATATTGGTTATTTACCCCAAATGTACAAATGTAGTGATCTGAAAGGGTACCTACACCCCAATGTTCATAGCAGCAATGTCCACAAGAGCCAAACTATGGAAAGAGCCCAGAAGTCCATCGACAGATGAATGGATAAAGAAGATGTGGTATAAGGCGCCTGGGTGGCTCAGTTGGTTAAGCGACTGCCTTCGGCTCAGGTCATGATCCTGGAGTCCCGGAATCGAGTCCCGCATCGGGCTCCCTGCACGGCGGGGAGTCTGCTTCTCCCTCTGCCCCTCCCCCCTCTCATGTACTCGCTCTCTCTCATTCTCTCTCTCTCAAATAAATAAATAAAAAATCTTTAAAAAAAAAAAAGAAGATGTGGTATACATATATATATACACACAATGGAATACTGCTCAGCCATCCAAAAAAAAAAAAAAACCAACTGAAATCTTGCTATTTGCAATGCCGTGGATAGAACTAGAGGGTGTTATGCTCAGTGAAATAAGTCAATCAGAGAAAAACAATTATTGTATGATCTCACTCATGTGGAATTTAAGAAACAAAACAGAGGATCATAGGGGAAGGGAAGGAAGAATAAAACAAGATGAAATTAGAGAGGGAGACAAACCATAAGAGACTCTTAATCATAGGAAACAAACTGAGGGTTGCTGGGGGAGGGGTGAAGGGATGTGTAACTGGGTGATGGACATTAAGGAGGGCACGTGATGTAATGAGCACTGGGTATTATATAAGACTGATGAATCACTGAACCCTACCTCTGACCAATAATACACTATATGTTAATTAATTGAATTTAAATTAAAAAATAATAAAATAAAACCCAGGCAACACTAAAAGAGAAAAAGGAGAAGGGTTAGGTAAGACTGTCTTTGCTCCACTGTACAGACTTGGTGGAGTCCATGGAAGAGCTTTTGGTCAAGGGATTAAGCTCAGAACTTGACTGACACACTGGTGTGGAAACCCAGAATTCCTCAAAGATTCCTTCAACATCTTGACTTTCTTGTGATTGAAATTGACAAATAGATCTAGGTAGACCAAAGGTTCCACTTTTCACTATAAAACTAAGTTGATGAGACCTTAGATAGCACTTCACAAACTCCTTGGTCCTGGAGCCTCATCATATTCTTAAAAATTACTGAAGACCCTAAAGAGTCTTAATTTATGTGGGCTACATCTATTGATACTGATATTCACCATATTAGAACTTAAAACAGAAAAATAAAAATATTGGGGCGCCTGGGTGGCTCAGTTGGTTAAGCGACTGCCTTCGGCTCAGGTCATGATCCTGGAGTCCCGGGATCGAGTCCTGCATCGGGCTCCCTGCTCAGCAGGGAGTCTGCTTCGTCCTCTGACCCTATCCCCTCTCATGTGTTCTCTCTCTCTCAAATAAATAAATAAAATTAAAAAAAAAAAAAAGAAAAAGAAAAATATTCATTACTTCATCTTGAAAGAAAAATAGTAAAGCCATTGAATGTTAACTTGGCTAATGTATTTTTTTTAAAGATTTTATTTGTTTGAGAGAAAGTGAGAGACAGAGAATGAGCAGAGAGGGAGGGGCAAAAGAGAGGGAGAAACAGACTCCCTGCTGAGTAAGGAGCCCATGCGGGGCTCAATCCCAGAACCCTAGGATCATGACCTGAGCTGAAGGCAGATGCTTAACTGACTGAGCCACCCAGGTGCCCCATGGCTAATATATATATATATTTTTAAGATTTTGTTTATTTATTTGAGAGAGAGAATGAGACAGAGAGAGAGAGCATGAGAGGGAGGAGGGTCAGAGGGAGAAGCAGACTCCCTGCTGAGCAGAGAGCCCGATGTGGGACTCGATCCCGGGACTCCAGGATCATGACCTGAGCCGAAGGCAGTCGCTTAACCAACTGAGCCACCCAGGCGCCCCGCTAATATATTTTTAATAAAAATAACTATTTTCCTAAACAAAAAAACAAAAAGACAAAAACCTGACAAACCTTTAGCTGGATAGACCAAGAAAAAAATAAAAAGACTCAAATTACTGGAATCAGAAATGAAATAGGGGACATTACTGCTGACCTTATAGAAATAAAAAGGATTATAGAGGAATACTATGAACAATGTATGCCAATAAATCAGATCACTTAGATAAATGGACAAATTCCTGTAAAGACACAAACTACCAAAATTGACTCAAGAAACAATCTTAATAGACCCATAAAAATATTAGTAATAAAAAGATCTACCTACAAATAAAAGCCAAAGTTTCAGATGCTTCACTAGCAAATTCTACCAAATATTTAAAGAAGAATTAATTACCAATTCCTCACAAACTCTTACTGAAAAATAGGAGATGAAGGAACATTTCCCAACTCATTTTATGAGGCTAGTATTACCTTGATAACAAAACTAGACAAAAATGTCACAAAAGGCTAAAACCCATTATCTCTCATGAATATGAACACAAAAATACTCAACCAAAATTAGCAAACCAAATTCAGTAACATATCCAAAGAATTATACACCATGACCAAATGGGATATATTTCCAGGAAAGTGAGATCGGTTTAATATCCAAAAATCAATAAATGTAATACACCATATCAACACAAATTAAAAAAAAACACATGATCATTTAATAGTTGCAGAAAAAGCATTGACAAATCCAACACCCTTTCATGATATAAAACATTTAACAGACTAGGAATAGAAGGAAACTTCCTCAACTTGATAAAAAAGCATCTGTGGGGGCACCTGCTGGCTCAATGGGAAGAGCATGCAATTCTTGATCTCGGGGTCATGAGTTTGAACCCCACGTTGGATGTAGAGATTACTAAAAAAACTAAACTAAAAAAAAAAAAAGGCTTAAAAAAAAAAGCATCTGTGAAAAATCCCACAGCAAATAAGACAAGTAGCACCATTCTTGCTACTTCCAATGAACATTATACTGAAGATTCTAGCAGGAAATTAGGCAGGATAAAGAATTAAAAGGCATCCAGACTGGAAAGGAAGAAGTAAAACTATATTCACAGATGATATAATCTTGTATATAGATAATAAAAAATTCACCGAAAAAACTATTTGAGCTCATAAACTAGTAAGGCTGCAGGATACAAGATCAATATGTAAAAATCAATTGTAGTTTTAGACACTAGCAATTAACAGTCAGAAGATGAAATCAAGAAAATTCTATTTAGGGGCACTTGGGTGGCTCAGTCAGTTAAGCCTCCGACTTTTGATTTCAGCTCAGGTATTAATCTCAGGGTTGTGAGTTCAAGCCCCACATTGGGTGTGGAGCCCAATTAAAAAAAAATTCTATTTACAATAACATCAAAAAAATAAAATATTTAGGGATAAATTTAATAAGGGGCACCTGGGTGGCTCAGTTAGTTAAGCGTCTGCCTTCAGCTCAGATCATGATCCCAGGGTCTTGGGATTGAGCCCTGACTGGAGCTCTCTGCTCAGTGGGGAGTCTGCTTCTCCCTCTGTCCTCCCTCCTGCCCCTCCCCCTACTCATGCTCTCTCTCTCTCTCAAAAAAAAATAAATAAAATCTTTTAAAAAATAATAAAATAAAATAAAATCTTGGAGTGCCTGGGTGACTCAGTCAGTTAAGCATCCGACTCTTGATTTCAGCTCAGGTCATGATCTCAGTGTCGTGGGATCAAGCCCTGCATCAGGCTCTACACTCAAAGGGGAATCTGCTTGGGATTCTCTCTCTCCCTCTCCCTCTGCCCCTCTGCCCCCCAATTATAAATAAATAAATCTTTAAAAAAATAAATAAAATCTTAAAAAAAGAAATACATTTAATAAAAGAAGAACAAAATAAATATATAAATGAAAGTAAACCCATCTGTCTATGGTCAACTGATTTTTGACAAGAGTGCCAAGACCATTTAAGGGAGAAAGAACAGTCTTTTCAACAAATGATGTTGGGACAACTGGATAGCCACATATGAAAGAATGAAGTTTGAGCCTACCTGATACCAT
Organism: Leptonychotes weddellii; assembly: GCF_054177405.1. NCBI lineage: Eukaryota > Metazoa > Chordata > Mammalia > Carnivora > Phocidae > Leptonychotes > Leptonychotes weddellii. The sequence continues at coordinate 64,728,182 of NC_138370.1, forward strand.
ATATAAAAATCAATTCAAAGGGGCACCTGGCTGGCTCACTCAGAAGAGCACTCTACTCTTGACCTCAGGGTTGTGAGGTCAAGCTCCACATTGGGTATGGAGCCTACTGAAAATAAAAATTTTAAAGATTATTCAAAATGGACCAAAGACCTAAATTTAACAGGTAAAATTGTAAAACACTTAGAAAAAAAATAGAGTTAAATCTTCTTGACCTCTAATTTGTCAATTGATTCTTAGCTGTGACACTAAAGCACAAGCAAAAAAAGAAAAAAATAAATTTGGCTTCATCAAAATCAAAAATTTTTCTGCTTCAAATAATACTATCAGTAAAGTTAAAAGATAATCCACAGAATGAGAGAAAATATTTGCAAATCATATATTTGATACAGGATTTGTATCTAGAATATATAAAGAATACTATCAAGTCAATACTAAAAGGCAAATAATCTGATTAAAAATGGGCGAAAGATCTGAGTAGACATTTCTCCAAAAAAGATTTACAAGTGGCCAAAAAATATATGTAAAACTCAATGACATCAGTAATCATTAGGAAAATGTAAATCAAAATCTCTCACCCACTATGATGGCTATAATCAAAAAGTCAGGTAATCGGGGTGACTGGGTGGCTCAGTCGTTAAGCGTCTGCCTTCGGCTCAGGTCATGATCCCAGGGTCCTGGGATCGAGCCCCGCATCGGGCTCCCTGCTCGGCGGGAAGCCTGCTTCTCCCTCTCCCACTCCCCCTGCTTGTGTTCCCTCTCTCGCTGTGCCTCTCTGTCAAATAAATAAATAAAATCTTTAAAAAAAAAAAAAGTCAGGTAATCATAAATGTTGGTGAAGGTGTTAAGAAATCAGAACATTTATACACTGTTGTTGGGAACGTAAAATGGTGTAATGACTTTGCAAGACAGATTGGCAATTTTCTGAAATGTTAGATATAGAATTTCCGTATGACCTGACAATTCCATTCCTGGGTATGTCATTTAAAGAATTTAAAACAGGTATTCAAACAAAAGCTTGCTCACAAGTATTCATAGCACCACTATTCACAATAGCCAAAAGGTGGAAATAACCCAAATAGTCTGTCAACAGGTAAGTAGATAAACAAAAGGTGGTAGAGCCATACAGTGGAATATTATTCAGCCATAAAAAATAATGGTGCATACTACAACATACACGAACCTTATAAACATTATTCTAAGTGAAGGAATTCAGACACAAAAAGCCACATATGATTCCATTATTGAAATAACCAGCAATTCCAAATCCTTAAAGACAGAAAACAGAATAGTAGTTCCCCAGGGCAGGGAGGGGAAGGGTGGGTAGGGGAAATGAGGAGGAATTGCTTGCCACAATAATAATTATAAAAAGACAAAACCCATATACCTACCATTCAGTTTAAGAAAAATGTCAAATACAAAGAAGCAAACTGACTTCAACAATAAAAATAGGTTTTTGGGGCGCCTGGGTGGCTCAGTCGTTAAGCGTCTGCCTTCAGCTCAGGTCATGATCCCGGGGTCCTGGGATCGAGCCCCGCATCGGGCTCCCTGCTCTGCGGGAAACCGGCTTCTCCCTCTCCCACTCCCCCTGCTTGTGTTCCCTCTCTCGCTGTCTCTCTCTCTGTCAAATAAATAAATAAAAATCTTTTTTAAAAAAAAAGGGGGTTTTAAATGTTTTTTTTATTTTTATTTTTTTAAAGATTTTATTTATTTGTTAGAGATACAGACAGAGAGAGAGAGAGCGAGTATAAGCAGGGGGAGGGGCAGGCAGAGGAAGAAGCAGGCTCCCTGCTGAGCAGGGAGCCCGATGTGGGACTTGATCCCAGGACTCTGGGATCATGACCTGAGCCGAAGGCAGACGCTTACGACTGAACCACCCAGGCGTCCCTAAATGTTTTTTTTTTTTTAAAAACAAAAGCAAGTTAGAGCTTTTTACTTCATATGGTGCACCAAATGCCAAAATATACAGTTCAAAGTTCCTTTGGTCAGTTATAGGAAGCCAAGTTAATTTATTGAGCAGCAAAGTGACACAATCAGAACTGTGCTTTAGGAAATCCATCTGGCACCCCAAGGTTGATTGGTGGGAGATGGACTGGATGCACAGACTTCTTGTGATGGTCAGAGACTTTTGAGGCTTTAAGGTGGGTGTGGTGGGAAGAGAAAGAAACATATGAATGCCTGTATTTGCCCTTTGGTCTTCTTTTATATCTACTGCACTTACAATCCAATTTCTGTTGTAGCAGGAGTTAGCCGACCAGAGCAGTATCCTTCTAGGTATAGGCAAATCTAGAGCTCCCCCAAGGAAAACATCAGACCAGGAAATTGGCAGTCTGAAATGATTTTATTGTTAAGCAACGAGTTGACAATGTTTGCTCTCTTAGTCTGTCTCCAATGGGCCTAAGATAAGCAATAGCTATTATTTACTGATCATTTGCTAAGTGAATTATACATATTTGTGGATTTAGCTCATTTAATTCTTTTTTACAACCCTGGGAAGTGAGTACTACTTTTGTCCATCTTATGGAAGAGAGAACTAGGGTTCAGAGAGAATAAGAAGCTTGCCCTTTAGAGTAAGGAGAATTGGACTTTACACTTGACTCTAAAGTCTGTGCTCTCAAGAAGGAAAAAGGCTGAGTTTATCGTATTTCAGAAAGACCAGGGTAAATTTATTCACTTTCTGGAAGTTCAAACTTTTTTTTTTTTTCAGTCTTTTGGGGACTCACAAGAGTTTATATACATGTCTTATAAGAATGTAAAGCTATTGCCTTACAGTCTGAGAAGGATAAAGCCACCGAGCAAGGTCACACTCCTGAGATTTGGACTTTTACTGGGCTGAGTATGAGAGCAGAGGTGGGAACTGAAACAGGAAACCAGAAACTAGAGGGTCAGGAGGGGAAACTGCAGGTATTTGGCTGGGAGCCACTCTATTTTTCTTGAGAATTCATTTCAAGGCCCTCCTAGAAGGAAAAGAAAAAGGTGACCTCTGCACCCCAGAAGCAGACAAGCCTAGGCACTAAAGCTGAAGATAAATGAGCCTTATCTTAATAGAAGATTATCTAGGTTCGCATTACTCTTTTTGTTCATTTCCCTCTTGTTATCCCCTCAGCCATTGGTGAAATCTTACTGAAATGTTTAAACCTGATTTAACTAGGCCCAGGGAGTTAAGAGTTCTGTCCCCTTTAGACCAGAGGCTAAAGGAAGGAGGAGTAGGTCCCCTTGAGGCCAGCTTGGTGGTGGCAGCATTGTGAGCTCCCAAAGGGAAGGTAAAACTCAGGACATCAAAGTTGGGGGTTAAGCAGCCCAGCCATTTCTCACCATTGACTATGGGATAGTCTCCTTCCCTCCACCACCTGTTAAGGAGGAGCAGAGGTATGATTTGTATTAAGGGAGTCAGAACATTCTTTTTTTTTTTTTTTAATATTTTATTTATTTTTATTTTGACAGAGAGAGAGGGAACACAAGCAGAGGGGATGGGAGAGAGAGAAGCAGGCCCACCGTGGAGCCGGGAGCCCAATGCAGGGCTCGATGCCAGGACCCTGGGATCATGACCTGAGCCGAAGGCAGATGCTTAACCAACTGAGCCACCCAGGCGCCCCCCTGGAAGTCAGAACATTATCCATTTAGCTTAGGACAATGTTTTTCAAAGTGCAGTTCAGACCCATTAGTAGGTCATGAAATCGATTTACTGGGTGTCCATCAGCACTTATTTTTAAATGAAATGGAATAAAAACTATCATGTACTTAGAAGGTTTAACTATTGTTTCATGAGTTTTTGTTTCAGTTTAAAAAATATAAAGTGTGTGTGTGTGTGTCCATGTAAAATGTAGATCTCACTGTGGGTTATGATCAGAAAAGTTTGAAAACCACTGCGACAAGTGTACATCTAACAAAATCCATTAATCAAGGGGGGAGAAATGGGGTCTTTACAATTCACTGTATTTTTCTTTTATTTTAGAATTTGTACACACAGAAATTTTTCCCTTTAGTACATGTAAAAAACACTTCCCTTAAAAAATTCTTTTGGGGGTGCCTGGGTGGCTCAGTCACTGGGCGTCTGCCTTCGGCTCAGGTCATGATCCCAGGGTCCTGGCATCGAGCCCCGCATCGGGCTCCCTGCTCTTCGGGAAGCCTGCTTCTCCCTCTCCCACTCCCCCTGCTTGTGCTCTCTCTCTCGCTGTCTCTCTCTCTGTCAAAAAATAAATAAAATCTTAAAAAAAAATTCTTTTGGGTGCTTTCATACACCAAATTCATCATTAAACACCAAAATTCACAGCTCTGTCAACACCTTTGTTTGGTGTGCCAGGAATGAAGATACAAATGAGTTTAGGTGCCTGGAAATCATGATCTTTGGTGGGACTTGAACTTCTTTAACTTTACTTCTTTAAAGAATGAAAGGTTTAGGCTTCCCCTGTTCCATCTGTGGCACAATTCACCCAGGCCTGCTGATGGACAGGGACAGTGTGACTCTTCACCTGAAAGACTGCCATTTGTAATCTCCAAGACAATCAACTACTACTCATAACCCCTCACTGCCTAGTCCCTGTAGGCTTTATTATGATGCTAGATAAGCTCAAGTGACACTGTATAATTTTACTAACTCCTCTTTTTGGAATCAAGAGAAGGTCACAAAGCCCCTCTCATACACCCTGCTGCCTCGAGTTCAATAGTATATATTTATAGCATTAATTCTGAACCTTAATCATCCTGAATTAAATGTGACTAAACTGTTTCATATGTGTATGCCATAGTTCATGTGCATCTATTTATCTCCTAGACATTTTTCATCATTTTATATGTTAGTTTACAAGCCAGATAATCAAATATCCATTTCCTTATAGGTTTTCATTTTTTTTTTTTTTTTAAAGATTTTATTTATTTATTTGATAGAGAGAATGAGAGACAGCACGAGAGGGAAGCGGGTCAGAGGGAGAAGCAGACCCCCCGCCGAGCAGGGAGCCGGATGCGGGACTCGATCCCGGGACTCCAGGATCATGACCTGAGCCGAAGGCAGTCGCCCAACCAACTGAGCCACCCAGGCGCCCCTTCCTTATAGGTTTTCAAAGAAGGACAGTAGCACCTCAGTTACGGCTTCATGGCTCGAGGGGAGTAAAAGAGCTCTTTACCAAAACAGATGAGCATACAGGCAGATTAACTGATATGTCTTTAGTTATACCATTCAATAATTTTAACTTATAATAACATGTAGACAATTTAAGGAGAAACTAAGGAAATCCCAACAAAAGCAAAAATCTGTATAAATAGATAGTAATTGGCTCTGAAATTTAATCCACCCCAGATGACTAGTGTAAACCAGTCACAGTTTATTCTATTGCCTTACCAAGAATTAGTTCCAAATTCTCAGCTGACCAATTATGCCAGGTTCATAAAAATACTTCCTCCTAAGAGTGGTCTTCTTTCTCTGAATGTTGGCATGTCTAGGTTATGATGCCAAGAATTTCTGATACCATCTCTCTGTTGCCTGAGGATGAAGCTGTTACCTGAAAGGTGAAGCTCTTGTCTGACAGATGACAAAGTAAAGAGATGGAAGAACCCTGGGTCTTTTCTGACATTGTTATGCAACTCCATCTATCTCTGACCCTACCTATGAATTCCCGTGTTATATGACGTAATACATTTCCTTATGGTTTGGGGATTATTCACAGTACAAGTGGGTTTTAGTAATTATTTATAGTCAAAGCATTTCAACTGATCTACTGAATGTTAGTGCCACTTGGTAACATTGATTACCCAGATGCTGGTAAATGCTTTCTTCAACTTATCCTGTATTTTCCAGTGTAGTTTGAGAACCCTCTGGTGAATATACATGGCTCCAGAATCTTAGAAACTCTCCCAGACATCCAGCCTTCAATGTCTCATCAGGATTCATTTTGGTCAAAAGCCAGGTACCCCACTGACTTGCTTTCAGCCAGGTACCCCACTGACTTCCACTGCACACCCAGGCCAGGTTTGAGAATCCTTAACAGGAAGCACATAAAAGTTCTTTCCTTAATATAAAGCATATAAAAGGTGTTAAGATCCTGTTTTCTGCTGTTGCCTGGATCTGTTGCTTCACCTCTGCTTAAATTTTGAACTCTTCTGACTAGACGGCTTAGAATAGATTTCTGCCTTCATTTGGCCATTCTCCCCTGTGTGACTGACACACAAGTTAGACTTCCTCCAAGCTGACCTGAAAGAGCTCCCTTGTTATTTAAGCCTCATCTGCTTACTCAAGTTCCTGTTCCATTCCTTCTCTGACTTTTGGTGCCTTCATATTTATTTAGAGGATGGTAAAATGTATTTACAAGAAGGAAATGAATAGTCCAAAGTATATTGGAGAAGTATTTTAATAGGAGTGACCACAACAGTGGTTCATAGTGTCTTTATGCCCGTTTTCTTTTTTGAGTTAGGGAGAATTTATAAGCTGTTAATTTTGTATGCTCCACATGAACTGTTGTAAAAGTTGCAGATGCATATTGAATTTAGTGGTTTGTTTTTTTTTAACTACCAAAGATTCCAAAGAGAGAAGAGAAATTAGCCAGAAAGGTTTACTTCAAGAGCAACTTTTATTAAAATATCATTAGTAACAGTTCAGTATATAAAGTTAATGACTTCTTTAATATAGCCTCTTGTCATTTATAGACATCAGTCCATTAACCTGAGTAATCACCTCTGTTTTCCCTTCAGGTCCATTTAGTCAGCTTTAGGGGTAAGCACAGAGTTTTCTCTGGCTTGTGCTTATAAAATAACGACTTGCAATCTGCTTTATGTGCATTTGCACATATGAAAAGTGGTCTAAATATATCACAGAACCTTTACTCTTATATATTAACTACGTGAAATTTAGTTTTTTACCCATCAAGATATTTTTTGTTTTAATTATCAGTTAGGCTCTCATGTTCTTCTTGTAATACACTCCTGGATTACTTTCCTACCTGCTATAAAATTCTATGAAACTATTCATTATGTGTTAGGAAAACATTTTTCTGGAAGTAGATCTCCAAAGGCTTTTTTAAAAAGCAATCTATCATCAAAATTAAAAAAGTTTTTTCTAAGAATAGTATCAAGAAAATAAAAAGACAACCCAAAGAATGGGAGAAAATATTTGTATATCATATATTGATAAGGGACTTATATCCAGAATATATAAAGAATCTGTACACTCAATAATAAAAAAGCAAATAACCTAATTAAAAATGGGGAAAGGATTCAAATAAACATTTCTCCAAAGAAAATATACAGGTTTCCCAGGCTACCTGAAAGGAAAGCATTCCTATGAAATTGTTTGTAAGTCAAAATGTCGTAAAACAAAGAAGCAATTACCATTAATTTATATGGAAAAAATTTTGTGAAAATTTTATATAGGCATGCCTTGCTGGCTCAGTTGGAAGAGTGTGGGACTCTTGATCTTGGGGTTGTGAGTTCAGCTCAGACCATGGGGTCCTGGGATCGAGCCTGGTATTGGGCTCCACACTCAGTGGGGAGTTTGCTTGTCCCTCTCCCTCTGCCCCTCCCCTGGTTGTGCCCCCCCCTCAAATAAATAAATAAAATCTTAAAAAGGAAAAAGAAAAGGAAGAGACACTGGAGCTTCCTCTACCATATAAAGATACAGTGAGAAGGTGGCCAACTGCAAGCTAGGAAGAGGGCCCTCACCAAGAATCATATCTGGCTAACACCTTGATCTTGGACTTCACAGCCTCCAAAACCATAAGAAATAAATGTCTGTTGTTTAAGCCACCCAGTCTGTGACATTTTGTATAGCACCCCAACCTGACTAAGGCAGGTCATAAAAAGGAATGAAGTACTGATACATGCTACATATGGATGAAGCTTGAAAACATTACATTAAGGAAAAGAAGCCAGATACAAAAGTCCACACGTATGATTCTATTAATTAATTAGTTTTTAAAATATTTATTTATTTATCTGAGAGAGAGAGAGCACAAGCAGTGGGAGCGGCACAGGGAACCCTGATGTGGGGCCGAGCAGGGAACCTGATGCAGGGCTCGATTCCAGGACCCTGGGAGCATGACCTGAGCTGAAGGCAGTCACCCAACTGACTGAGCCACCCAGGCGCCCCTGTATGATTCTATTTATATGAAATTTCCAAGATAGGCAAATTCATAGAGTTGAAAAATGGATTAATGGTTGCCAGGAGCTGCAGGGAGACAGAGGAATAATGGATATGGGGTTTCTTTGGTGGATAAAAATGTTCTAATATTAGATAATGGTGATGGCAATTAACTCTGAATATACTAAAAATTACTGAATTGCACACTATAAAAGGGTGAATTGTATGATACATGAATTATAACTCAATAAAAAAAGTCATTCAATTTTTTAACCTATTTAGGTCCTATTATTATAAGAAAATTTTAATTTCACAAATATATTCAGAATCAAGGTAAGAAGTATATAGAAAATCATCAATAGTCAACAATGATTCGTCATACCCAAATTCATATTATACTCTCTCAAATATTTTCCCCATGATTTACAAACACATTTGTTTCCCCTGAAGTACTATTCTCTGCACTGAAATAACAACTATCTCTAGAGATCTCTTAAAATGTCTTTAAGGAGGTAAAGGGTACAATTAAAGTAATAGCCCATCTATTGCCACTGACTCAGGGTAAAGTCAGAATTAGTACTCATATTTATCTGCTCTAGCCAATTTGTTTCCAAACCAACTCAAGTGTAAGTTGTCATTCAGAGAATGCAATCTCTGTCTCTTTTTTAAAGTAGAGCTTTATCTATGATATACATATATCATATACACATACGTACATAAAAACATATCACATAGGGTGCCTGGGTGGCTCAGTTGGTTGGGCGACTGCCTTCGGCTCAGGTCGTGATCCTGGAGTCCCTGGATCGAGTCCCGCATCGGGCTCCCTGCTTGGCAGGGAGCCTGCTTCTCCCTCTGGCCCTCCCCCCTCTCATGTGCTCTCTGTCTCTCTCATTCTCTCTGTCTCAAATAAATAAATAAAGTCTTTAAAAAAAAAAAACATATCACATATCATATACGCCTATACATATATGTACATACGTATATGATATGTATTTTTAAGTGATCTCTACCTTCAACAGAGGGCTGAAACTCATGACCTTGAGATCAAGAGTTGCATGCTGTACCGACTGAGCCAGCCAGGCACCCCTTAAGTAGGACTTTTAAAAAGGGAGACATGTTTGGAGCTTTAGGCTCCAATTAAATTTTCCATTTATTAAATTTGTCACCACTCTTTAGTAAGTATATATGAGAATCCCATAGATGAATAATCATGGTAGAAGTACAAATGAATCTATGAAATATGTTCAACCTAACCAAAAATTAAGGAAGTATACAATGAGAAATCATTTTACTCCTTCCAGATTGGGATAAATTTATTTTATTTTATTTTTTTTAAAGATTTTATTTATTCAATTGAGAGAGAGAGAGAGCACAAGCAGGGGAAGCAGCAGGCAAAGGGAGAGGGAGAAGCAGGCTTCCCGCTGAGCAGGGAGCCTGATGCGGGGCTTGATCCCAGGACCCCGGGACCACAACCTGAGCCGAAGGTAGACACTTAAGGACTGAGCCACCCAGGCACCCCTGGGATAAATTTAAAAGATTGATAATATCCAGTGTGGAAGAGAGTGTTTAGAAATAATCACTCTCATTTACTGATGATGAGAGAATATAAAGATATGATTGTTTTGGATGATAATTTGCAATGTCAATTATAAATCCTTTGACTCAGCAATTCCATTTCAAAGAATCTATTTTGGAGAAATATTTTTACAAGGGCATGAAGACATAAGCATAAGAATAGTCACTGCAAATTTTTTTTTTAATTTTATTTATTTATATGAGAGAGAGAGAGAGCACGCATAAGCAGGGGAGGGGCAAAGGGAGAGGGAGAAGCAGGCTCTCCGCTGAGCAGGGAGCCCGATGCGGGGCTCGATCCCAGGACTCTGGGATCATGACCTGAGCCGAAGGCAGACGCTTAACGACTGAGCCACCCACGCGTCCCAGTCACTGCAAATTTATTCATAATAATGAAAATTGGAAACAACCTAATAATCCATAAATAGGGCAACATAATACCATGCAGTGGTCCAAAATTATTCATTAGGTGAAAAAGAAAGTGACTTAAATAGTATGTAGGAAGAATAATGTGATTACATTTCTGTAAAATTAATACTTATATGATTTTATATAAACTGAGTACATAATAGGTGTTCATTAAATATTTAGGTTAGGTTAGAATTAATTAATATGCAGGTTAAAATGTGCATCTAAAATCTATAATGTACTGTATGGTGACTAACATAATAAAAAATTATTAAAAAATGAAAATAAAATCTATCAAATTACTTCTAGGAGTGCTTATGGTAGACATTTTAAAATTTATTTTTATTTATTTTATTTTTTAAAGATTTTATTTATTTATTTGCCAGAGAGAGAGAGAGAGAGCGCAAGCAGGGGAGTGGCAGGCAGAGGGAGGACCAGTCTCCCTGCTGAGCAGGGAGACCAATGGGGGACTTGATCCCAGGACCCTGGGATCATGACCTGAGCAGGTGCTTAACCAACGGAGCCACCCACGCATCCCTGCTTATGGTAGATTTTTATTTTCTAAATGATAATTTTTGAAATATTTGAATTTCTTGTAAAGATTATATGTTTTATAATCCAAAAACTAATATTTGCTTTTTTTTTTTTTCAATTAGTGACTTTAGGGGTGCCTGGGTGACTCAGTTGGTTAAACATCCCACACTTGATTTCGGCTCAGGTATCTCAAGTGGTGATCTCAGGGTCGTGAGATCGGCCCTGCTTCAGGCTCACTTAGCACAGAGTTGGCTTGTCCCTCTCCCTCTGCCTCCTGCCTCCCCACCCTCACGCATGCTGCAGGCACACTCTCTCTCTCCCTCAAATAAATAAATAAATAAATAAATAAATAAATAAATAAATAAATAAATAAAATCTTTAAAGATTAGTGACTTTAGGGCAGTGAAAATACACTATATAATGTAATGATGAATACATGTAATTATACTTTTGTCCAAAAGTTTTGGACAAAACCCATAGAATGCAAAACCAAGAGTGAATCCAAAGGTAAACTATGGACTTTGGGTTATTATGATGTGTCAATGTATGTTCATCCTTGATTAAAAAAAAGAAATGTACCGCTCTGGTGAGTGATGTTGATAATGAGGGAGGCTGTGCATGTGTGAGGGTAGCGGGTATATGGGAAATATCTGTCCTTTCCTCTGAATTGTATTATAAACCTAAAATTGCTCTAAACAAGTCTTAAAAAAAAAAAGATGAATGAAAATTCCCAAGTATAGCAGTGGACCAGAACCCAGAGACACATTTAATTTTGCCTAAGCTTCCCTTCTCTATAATTCCTTCCATTTTAGGTTGAAATATTCAGGGAAGTGGGTGAGAAGAGTAAGAAATTCATAAAAACAGAAACTTTGAAATCTGAGAAACCTTGGTCCAACCACATCCTTTTACAGACCAGTAACCAAGATAAAGAGGAATGGATGACTGGTCTAAGATCATTACCATACAGACAGTACCATGTACAGAGCCCAGGTCTTTTGACTATGAATAAAATGGTTCTTCCTGTTGACAGAAGAAAAAAACAATTTGAAACCTTTTCTCCCACGTATCAAAAACCTATACAATTTTATTTGACTGGATTTGTGAGTCAGATCAGTGATTCTTAACTTGGAATGCACTTCCTTAATTTACAGTATACAACTGTACTATGCTACTAAAAGCAGCCATTCAAAAGTTATTTTTTTTTTTAAAGATTTTATTTATTTATTTGAGAGAGAGAGAATGAGAGACAGAGAGCATGAGAGGGAGGAGGGTCAGAGGGAGAAGCAGATTCCCTGCCGAGCAGGGAGCCCGATGCAGGACTCGATCCCGGGACTCCAGGATCATGACCTGAGCTGAAGGCAGTCGCTTAACCAACTGAGCCACCCAGGCGCCCCTCAAAAGATATTTATTTCATATTTTGCAAACAATACAACATAGCTACAATATTTTTTAACACAGCTACAACATTTATTTTATTTTATTTTTTTAAAGGTTTTATTTCTTTGAGACAGAGAGAATGAGAAAGAGAGAGAGAGAGAGCACATGAGAGGGGGGAGGGTCAGAGGGAGAAGCAGGCTCCCAGCCAAGCAGGGAGCCCGATGCGGGACTCGATCCAGGGACTCCAGGATCATGACCTGAGCCGAAGGCAGTCGCTTAACCAACTGAGCCACCCAGGCACCCCAGCTACAACATTTAAAGATGTCATTTTGTTCTTCTTTTTTTTTTTTTTTTTTAAAGATTTTATTTATTTATTTGAGAGAGAGAATGAGACCGAGAGAGAGCACGAGATGGGAGAGGGTCAGAGGGAGAAGCAGGCTCCCCGTCGAGCAGGGAGCCCGATGTGGGACTCGATCCCGGGACTCCAGGATCATGACCTGAGCCGAAGGCAGTCGCTTAATCAACTGAGCCACCCAGGCGCCCCTATTTTGTTCTTATTTTTTATGTTCTCTTTTCTTCATAAAAGGAAAAAGAATTATTTAGAAACCAAAGTAGACAAGATTTATAACACTAAACACATTTTTATATTGTAGATTTTTATTTTTATTATTATTATTACTATTTTTTAAAATATTTTATTTATTTGACAGAGAGAGACACAGCGAGAGAGGGAACACAAGCAGGGGGAGTGGGAGAGGAAGAAGCAGGCTTCCCACGGAGCAGGGAGCCCGATGTGGGACTCGATCCCAGGACCCTGGGATCATGACCTGAGCTGAAGGCAGAAGCTTAACGACTGAGCCACCCAGGCACCCTATATTGTAGATTTTTAAAATGTAATGGATTTTGTACCTCTTTGTCTAAAAATTGTTGATTATGTTATTTTTATTTCTATTTGTAGACTAAAATTCTTTAAGAAAGCAAACAAGTAGAGGATTATTCTCCAAGTGGAGACCATATCTAATATTAATTTTATTTCAGCTGGTAAGGAAAATAAGATTTTTTTAATATAAATAACAGTGATTTTAAGTAACTCAAAGAAATACAAAGGAGAATAGACATTAACTACTGTTCAGTTCCTGCAAGGGTTAGGTACAACGCAGATGTAATAGTTTATTTATAATTATCTTCAATTAATTTAATGAAGAATGTTTATCAAGTTTTATAAGAGATCTTGAAGGCTTAATAAGGTACTGCATTTATTCACAAGACTACTTTAATCCTCCTCTCAAGAGATATCACAGGAGTTACTTAAAGTACATTGGTCAACACCCGAAACAGTGTTTTAGCAGACTCTCTATTCTCTCAATAGGGGTTTAAACTATAAGATATAGGAGGTAATTTTTTAAAAAATGCATTAGCGACAAATGAAATCAGAGATAATTCTTGCCTTTAGATTCAAAGGACTAAGGGCAAAATCAATTGCTTTGTGAAACAAACAGAATCTTTTTGTGTTTTAATTGACCAGAAGCTCGACATGAACCATTGGTGTAAAACTATTAGGTAACCCTAGGCTGCATTTATAGAAAGGTGATATTCACAACTGAAGTAGGCAGCCTCTAAGATAGCCCCCAATGCCTCCTGCCTCCTGATGTTCAATGTCTAGGTGTAATCCTGTAAACCTAGTGACTCAATTCTAACAGAAAATGGCAGAAGTGATGGGATACTCCTTCTGAAATTATATTATAAAGACACTGGTCTTGTTCTCTCTCTACCTCTCTCCCTCCCTCCTTTTCTCCCTCTCTCCCTCCCTTCTTCTCTCTCTGGGATCACTCACTCTAGAGTGAGCAAGCTGTCATGATGCATCATGAGGTAAGCAGTCTTACAGAAGAGACTCACATGGTATGATGAAGAATTGAGGCCCTCAAGTCAATGGCCCATGAGGAAGTTCAGCCTGCTAGCAAACACATGAGTGAGTTTAAAAGACATCTTTCAGCCCCAGTTGAGCCTGGAGATGACTACAGCCTTGGTCAATGACCTAACTGCAACCTGATGAGAAATTTAAATCTCTGCTAAATCCTTTCCAAATTCTTGACCCACAGAATTGTGAGTTAATAAATGTTTATTGCTGTTTTAAGTTGTCAAATTTGGGGGTAATTTGTTACACAGGTATAGATAATTAATACAACGAAAATGGAGAACTAGAACATGGAACTCAGTACCCAGACCACATCTAGAACATTTATTTTCCTCAGTTCTGAGTACTGTCTTTAAGCATGTTGACAATCTGGAGTCTATCAGGAAAGTGCAGTAAGGACTGTGAAGGAGCTAAAAACCATGTTACAAAGGGAATCCTTGAGTGAACTCAAGACATTAGGGTAGGAAAAAAGTAAATTAGGGAGGAATATGATAGCTACTTTCAGGCATCATAAGGATTTTATTTATTTGTCAGAGAGAGAGAGAGCACAAGCAGGAGGAGTGGCAGGCAGAGGGAGAAGCAGGCTCCCTGCTGAGCGGAGAGCCTGATGTGGGACTTGATCCCTTGATCCTAGGACCCTGGGATCATGATTCAGGCATCATAAGATCCTATGAAAGTGCTACTAGAAACATGGAACTTAAGAGCTACAAGAGGTATTCAATGATCCAGTCCCTCATTTTATAAATCTGAAAGGTGAGACTCACGGTACCTTAGTGTTGCAGTTGGTTGAGCATCCAACTCTTGGTTTTGGCTCAGTTCGTGCTCTTGGGGTGGTGAGATGAGCCCCAAGCTGAGCCCTGCATCGGGCTCCATGCCCAGTGTGGAGTCTGCTTAAGATTCTCTTTCCCTCTTCCTCTGCCCCTCCTCCCTGTGTTCTCTCTCTCAAATAAATAAATCTTAAAAAAAAAAAAAGGTGAGACTCAAAGTGGTTGTGATTCTGACAATGTCACATGGTTAGTTACTGGTTGACCTGACAATGTAACACTGGATGTCCGAATCAAAGGCAGTTGTGCTTTTGTAGTTTCAGGGATTTATGGGGTAAGAGCTTTGGGAGGCCAACTTTAATTAGTTGTGAAGAAAACCTTTCTAGTGACTGGAGCTCTTTAAGAATGTGATGACTGCTATGTGGTGTAGTGGGCTCCCTGATACTGTATGTGGTTAAAATAAATGACCTGGGTATCTGCTTAATTAGATACTGGGTTGAATCAGATTACATCCAAGTTTCCAACCAAGTCCAATATGTGCTTCCATATTAATTTTAAGGTTTAAAAGACTATAAACAGACCAATATTTACCATGGCAATAAAAACAGAATTATAGAATCTTAAAAGCAAAACTCGCCTCATAGAAATAAGCACTACATTTCCATTAAAGATTACCAGAATAATGAAAAGCACAGCATAGTGAATATAGCCAATAATATTGTAATAACTTTGTATGGTGACAGATGGTAACTACACTTATTGTGGTGAGCATTTCATAATGTATATAGTTCTCAAATCACTATGTTGTATACCTGAAACTAATATAATATTGTATGTCAACTGGATTTCAATTAGAAAAAAAAAAGAATACCAGAATAAAATGCAAGCACAGAAATCATTGCCAAAATAAGAGTAAAGCTGTGAAAACAAAGAATTTTATCTTTCAAGAAACAAAAAGAGAAGAGAAAAGCATACATTTTTAGATTTGGATTATTTGTAGAAATGGAAAGGGACACTGCAGTGAAATATACATATTCTTATCCTCTTTACATCATAATGAACAGGTTTAGGAGTCACTAGCGTAGGACAGTGGGTAATCATTGTGGAACTTCTATGTATAATTTCTCTAAAGATAATTAAAAATCAGGAGATGGGTAGGCAAAGAGAGAATTCCTACCATTAAAGTGCTATATAGACAGTACCAGCATGTGTCACCAGCGCTTGAACACCCACCATAAGAAGAGGACTTAATGGGCGCCTGGGTGGCTCAGTTGGTTAAGCGTCTGCCTTCGGCTCAGGTCATGATCTCAGGGTACTGGGATCGAGCCCCACATCGGGCTCCCTGCTCAGCGGGAAGCCTGCTTCTCCCTCTCCCGCTCCCCCTGCTTGTGCTCTCTCTCTGTGTCAAATAAATAAGTAAAATCTTTAAAAAAAAAAAAAAAGAAGAGGACTTAAACAGCTCAACTAGAGCAAAGATTGTTAAGTTACACTTAACAGTTCTATAAGAAGTGCTGTTTTATTAAACAACAATCATGAATGTATTTTCATTTATCAGATCCTCGGAAATAAAAAAAATTACACTCTGATTCAACTGGCTTATTATTTATAAATATCTCTCACCCATAAAATACTTTGATAAGTAGTGAAACATTATTTAGAAATAAATTCACAACATTGATCAGCCCAGAGGCTCATACTCATGATAGAATGTGGCCGTCCCCATCTCATTAATGGCAACTGAATTCTTCTAGTAGTTTGCTTTAGAATTATCCTCAAGTCCTCTCTTTTTGTCATATTCCTCATCTGAAACTTATCAGCTCTATCTTCAAAATATATTCAGAATCTGACCACTTTTTTTTTTTAAGATTTTATTTGTCAGAGATAGAGCACAAGCAGAGGGAGTGGCAGGCAGAGGGCGAAGCAGGCTCCTCCCACCAAGCAAGGAGCCTGAGGCAGGACTTAATCCCTGAACCCTGGGATCATGACCTGAGCCAAAGGCAGACACTCAACCGACTGAGCCACCCAGGTGTCCCAGAATCTGACCACTCCTTACTACTTACAGTGGCTACTCGCCAGGTCAAAGCCATTACCATCCCTTGTCTGGATTCTTCCAACTGGCCTTTGTACTTTGGCTTTTGCCCCACCTTCAGCCTATTCTGAATCCAGCAGCCAGAGTAACTCTTTAAAAATACATGCCAACCATGTCTATCTTCTGCTCAAGACCTCCAATTGCTTTCCATTACACTCCTTACAATGGCCTGCAAGGCCATCCATGATCTAACCCCTTAATTTTGTGATCTCCTCTGCAACAGTCTTCATTCATTCCACTGTTGTCACACTGGCCTCCTTGTTTTTCCACAAACACACCTGGCAAACTCCCATTTCAGAACTTTTGCACTTGTTCTTCTCTCTGCCTAAAATGCCCTGTCCCAGATAGCTTCAAGTCTCAAGTCCTTACCACCTTAACTCTTCGACCATACCACTTTCTCAGTGAGGCCTTCCTTTACTACTCTGTATAAAATCACAACTGTCATGACATACACATTCCTTGCCTACTATACTTTCCTCCATATTTCTTCTTACCTTTTTACATGCTATATAATGTACCTATATTTTTTTGATCATCTTTCCCCTCATTAGAATATAAACTTTATGAAGTCAGGGATTTTTGTCTGTTTTATACATACATGGATGTGTCAAAAGCAGTTACATCAGTGCTTGGCACATAGCAGGTACTCAATAAAATTGTAATTAGTTAATTAACAAGGCTTCACTTTTTATAGTAAAGACTTTTATACAGAAAGCACTTGTGCTATTCATAACTAGAGCAAAAGACTTATTTTTAGTTTTAGATTGCTACTTGCTTTGCAATTGTAGCACATATTAGAAAAAGTAGGTATAATTAGCATTTTTCAGGTATAAGGTGAATTGCAATTTCAGTGAGTGATGAATCAGACAACCCTGGAGATAGGTAAAAGTAGATATTTGCCTGAGGCAATGTGTCCAGAAGAAAATTAAAATTTTCTTAACTACAGCTTATATTTAGTCAAGCTAGAAAAATATTTGTGTTTTATGAATGTTTGTAAAATTGCTTTACCTCACCTTAGCAATGATTCAGGGATTAAAAGTAAAACAAACCAAAATCCAAAACAGGATATCAAAATATTATTGTATTTCAGGGCACCTGGATGGCTCAGTCAGTTGAGTGGCCGGCTCTTGATTTCTGGTCAGGTCATGATCTCAGGGTTCTGGGATCAAGCCCCGCGTCAGGCTCTGCACCCAGCATGGAATCTGCTTGGGGATTCTCTCTCTCCCTCTGCCCCTCCCGCTGCTCATGCATGCTCTCTCTCTTAAAATAAATAAATCTTTTTTTTAAAAAAAAATCACTATTTCATCAACTAGTCTCAGAGTGAAAGATAAGCAGATTTACTTAAGATTGCCACAACTGAGGGGCGCCTGGGTAGCTCAGCTGGTTAAGCGTCCGATTCCTGATTCGGCTCCAGGTCATGATCTTAGGGTTGTGAGATCCAACCCCACGAGGGGCTCTCTTTCCCCTCTATCTCTCTGCCACTCTTTTCAAGATCCCGAGATCAAGAGCCACATACTCCCCCAACTGAGCTAGCGTGCCCCTATACTTCAGTGTTTTATTTTTATCTTTTTTAAGATTTTATTTTTAAGTAATTTCTACACTCAACATGGGGCTTGAATTCACAACCCCTAGATCGAAAGTTGCATGCTCTACTATACTTCAGTGTTTTAAAAAGTAAATAATATTTGAGATTGGTAAATTAGTGGCAACATTAGATCTTCTGATTTTTAATATACTTTTAATAAATTACCTAAGTAAATGATGTTACTAATATATCTGATGTTTATTTGAATAGCTTATAGAATACCTTATAGAACTATGAATTCTATATTCGTATAGAGCAAATATTTTTAATTTTTTTTTAAGATTTTGTTTATTTATTTGACAGAGAGAGACACAGAGAGAGAGGGAACACAAGCAGGGCGAGTGGGAGAGGGAGAAGCAGGCCCCCCACGGAGCAGGAAGCCCGATGTGGGCCTTGATCCCAGGACCCTGAGATCATGACCTGAGTCGAAGGCAGATGCTTAACGACTGAGCCACCCAGGCGCCCCTAATTTTTATATATATATATTTTTAAAGGACTTTTTAAAAGATTCTATTTATTTGAGAGAGAGACAGAGAGAGCTCGAGCAGGGGGAGGGGTAGAGAGAGAGGGAGAGGGACAAGCAGACTTCCTGCTGAGCATGGACCTGGAGGCTGGGCTCCATCTCAAGACCCTGGGATTATGACCTGACTGGAAACCAAAAGTCAGGCACTCAACTGACTGCACCACCTAGGCACCCCTAATTTTTTATATTTGGAGTATAACCAAGTGTATTGCCAGTCAGGGGAAAAGAAAACTTACATAATGCAAAAACATATTTCATTATGCTTATTTGAGAGGAAATTGCTTTCTTTATATCATATGATTTCCCTTTTTTTAAAAGATTTTATTTATTTATTGGACAGAGAGAGAGAGATATCGAGAGAGAGCACAAGCAAGGGGAGTGGCAGGCAGAGGGAGAGGGAGAAGCAGGACCCTGGGATCATGACCTGAGCCAAAGGCAGACGCTTAACCATCTGAGCCACCCAGCACGGCTCATTTGATTTCCTTTTGTTTGGAATGCTCTATGAATATAAGACAGATGAGGTTGTTTTTTTGTTTTGTTTTTGTTTTGTCTAAATGTTTTTATTTGAATCAGATAGTTGTACCAGGAGAGATTAAGTTTTATAAACACTTTGAATTTGGTTAAGATCTGAAATCAAAGTTGGTATAAAATAGAAGCATCTTTTAATAAAATGCAGTTAAATAGCCTTAATAAAATGTCTATTTAATTTTTTGTTTTTTAGATGTTTTATTGTAAAATGTATCATTTGAATGGAACAATGTATAAGCCACACATTCACATATGCATAGTTTTGAATAATCATGATCAATCTGTGTACCCACCACCTGGATGAAGAAATGGCATTACTGTGTGCTCTTCCCCATAACATCTTCCTCTTTCTCCCCAGAGGCAACTATTATTTTGATTTTGTGTCCATTATTTATTTGGTTTGTCTGTGTGTATATATATATATATCATAAAGAATATATTACTTAGTTTTGAAAACTAGAGTAGCAATCACAAACCTAGTTGTATAAGGAAAAGGCAATATTATCATCATTTGTTGAAGGCTATCAGGAGAAAATATCCTGAACGAAGTCTCTGGGTCATAGTGTGGTTTCAGCTCCTTTGAGAAAGAAATGTCTTCTTTCTGCAGGGACTCCTAGGAAACAGCTTATTGGAATCCACCCATCCGACATGGATGTAGTGTGGAGCAGATACCAGTCACACAGCTGAAGCTTAATCAGAGAGCGCTGCTCCGTAGTTTCTACTTTTAACTCCTATGGCCTACCTCTAGGTCTTAGCACTAAATCAAGCCCAAATCCTTTTGAGGTGAAATGATGGTCCTCAGATGAAGAGGAGAGCAGAAACTTCATCAACATATGATCGAGACAAGCCAAACCCAGGAAAGAACATGGGTCAGGCTCACCCAGGTACTCTATCATCAAACTAAAAAAGGGTATAATGGCAGAGGATTTTGATGATGACAGTGTTGATCATGTCTGATTCTTCGGTCATACTTCCCCACCTGACCTGGTTACCTCCATGTGTGGGGCACAGTTGTCATCTGGGATTCCCTCTCCCCTGTGGACTCTCTGTATTTTATGTCTTCCTCTTTCCTGGTTTATTCTCTCATATTGATGGAGCACATCCTCTAGTAGCTTCTTAAGAAAAGATACATGAGAAATAAATTGACACCTTGAATGTCTGAAGATATTTTTGTTTAATCCTTATTCTTGATTGAGAGTTTCTGAGGACAGGATTTTTGGTTGGAGATTATTTTGTTCAGGATTTTGAATGTATTTCTCTTGATTCTTGAAAGCCTATTATCTTGCTTCCAGTGCTGCTGTGGAGAACTCCAAAGCTGTTACGTTTCTTTATCCTTTATGTGTAACCTGTTTACTTTTGCTCCTGAAAGCTAGTGGAATCATTTCTCTGCCCAGGTGTCCTGAAATTTCACAATGGGTGACTTGTTACGAATCTGTCTTCATCTGACTTCCTTGACACTTGGTGGGTTTTCTAAATCTGGAAACCAAGACCTTAAACTCTGGTAATTCTTCTTGAATTATTTTGATGATTTCCTTTGTTCTACTTTTTCTTTTTCTTCAGTTTTCTTATCTTTTTTCTCCTATTTCCCAACTCTGTTTTTTCTCCTCAACTTTCAGAAGTACTTTCTTCAACTTTAGCTTTCAACCCATATTTTAGGGTTGTTGTGTTTTTGGTTTTTTGGTTTTTTTTCCTATAAAGCTTTTTTTTTTTTTGTAAGATTTTATTTATTTGTGTGTGTGTGTGTGAGAGAGAGAGAGAGAACACAAGCAGGGGGAAGGGCAGAGGCAAAGGGAGAAGCAGGTTCCCCGCTGAGCAAGGAGCCCGATGTGGGACTCGATCCCAGGACCCTGGGATCATGACCTGAGCAAAGGCAGATGCTTAACTGACTGAGCCACCCAGGCATCCCTCTATCAAGCTTTTAATTCCCAATGACTCATTTTTGTTCTCTGAGAATCCCTGTTCTTGTTTCATGGATGCTGTATGTTTTTTTTTAATAACTCTAAAGATATTAGTAACTTTTTTTCCTTTTAAAGTTTACTTCTTCCTTATTGCTTTTTTTTTTTTTTAAAGATTTTATTTATGGGATGCCTGGGTGGCTCAGTTGATTAAGTGTCTGTCTTCAGCTCAGGTCATGATCCCAGGGTCCTGGGATCCAGTCCCGCAATGGGGTCCTTGCTCGGCAGGGAGCCTGCTTCTCCCTCTGCCTCTGCCCCTCCCCCTGCTTGTGCTATCTCTCAAAATAGATTTTATTTATTTATTTGAGAGAGAGAGAGAGTGTGGGAAAGGGCAGAAGGGGAGGGAGAGAGAATCTGTAGCAGACTCTGCACTGAGTGAGGAGCCAAATGTGGGGCTCAATCTCACAACCCATGAGATCATGACCTGAGCCAAAACCAACCGACGGAGCCACCCAGGCGTTCTTTTTTTTTTTTTCTGTTTGTGTTTGTACACCATATCTTTCACATTAGAAACTTGCCTCAATGACTGGTAATCCTTGACTGCATGACCCCATGATTAAGCATGAGGGACTAAAAAACTCATTGGATGTGCTGAATGTGGGACTTAGGAACTACACTTTACTATCGGGTGACTTGGGTGGGCAAATTTAACCCTTGGGTTAGATTCACCAGGGAAGTTATGTCCAATATCCTGCTAGGGAGGTAATTGCCTGGTTGCTAGCATTCTGGACACTAACTGAGGGAGGGGGTGGGGTTGTTCTCTGCAATAAGCAATCAGTATGCATATTTGGTAAGTCCATCCATTGGGGTACAAGACCTATCCCTTCAACTTCACCAGGCACTTTCATAGTCTGGAGATGTTAAGTTTTACTTTTTTCAGAGAATAAATGTCTGATCTATCCCACGCTTGAAAAAGAGCAATTGCTCCCCAGGTGAAAAGAGGAGATCAAACTACTTTTACTCTAGTCTTCCTAACTGCGACTCCCAGAAGTTCCTGTTGCCACCACTTCCCACATCTTTTGAAGATCCTGTAGAATAAATTGAGTAGGTTTTCAATTTCCCTACTGTTGTCTTGGGAGTCGGATTGCTTGGATCTAAGTCAGTTACCATGGCCTCTTATGTTTTCAGCTTCCAAAATTTTGATACTGCTATTTTCCCTGTATTTCCTTAGTTTTGCTGGTATTTGGGAAGGAGACTGAAATGAATGCCTCTGTTTGACCTGCCATCCTAACTCAGAAATTTAGGAAATGTTTTCTTCCTTTTTTTTTTTTTAAGTTTATTCATTTATTCTTTAATAATCTCTACACCCATCATGGGGCTCAAACTCATGACCCCAAGATCAAGAGTTGCATGCTCCTCCAACTGAGCCAGGAGGTGCCCCAGGAAATGTTTTCTTAACTCACTTAATCTCATTTAGTTATAAGATGATAGTATACTTTATTTATTTTAGAGAGCGAGAGAACATGTAAGTGGCCGAGGGGTGTCTTGGGAGGGTGGGGAGGAGGAACAGAGGGAGAGGGAGAGGCTCCATGCTCAATGTGGAGCCCCATGCAGGGCTTAATCTCATCCCTGAGATCATGACCTGAGCCCAAACCAGGAGTTGGATACTTAACCAACTAAACCACCCAGGTGTCCCTAGATTATAGTATATTTTATATTTGAGCTAAACCTTTGCCTCTTTTGTGCTATACATGGGAAATCTAGGGATTTGTATTTTAGAATTATCACTTAGCAAGACATGTGTGAGGTTTAACGGACACTCTTTGCTAAATTTCTTTATCTCTTTCCCAACTCAAAGTCACTCTTCCTTGGGATTAGAACTAGCTGTAAAGAAAGATGGTGAAGTGTTAATTCCTGGCTATACTGGGTCCCTACTTTGGTGTATTAAGAGGTGAGCCTTTTTCTCTAGCAGTTTTTTTCCTCCATAAAAACTTACCTGTTATATGTATCACTTCTTTGCAGCCATGGTGTCCTCTAGATGACATGAGCAGTAATGAATTCACAGATAAAATTAACAAAGTGACTTACAGTTAAAATGTTTGTGTGCTAAGAAAACCTTTAATGACTAATCCCATTGTTGACTTTTTAGGTGTGGTAGAACACTGATGGCGAGATGATTTTGGTCCCGTTATATCACACCACTTATACGTAGGCTCAGGATATATTCAGACTCACTGAAACATTCCTGTTTGTCAATGTATCCTCAGATTTCACAAGGAAGAACTGAAATTGTTTTTCCTTTACTATATTTTATCCCTCTCTTTGTATAAATTACTTAAATAACATTAGTTAATTTACTTTTATTGCATAACATATAAAGAAATAGTACTGAATGCTTTTGTCTTCCCTTACCATATGAAAATTCATTATTTTTTCAAAAGTGAAAGTGACTAATTTTACAAAGCTGGGCTTTTGTGATCTGTGAGAAACAGTAACTGAAATGCTTATTTAAACTGTACATTAGAGGCACAAACAAATGCCTCTGCAAGGTGGCTTCTAAATATACATGGGGCACATAGTTATTAGTGACTATCTGAGCAAGTTCAGTTCAAATGAAGCTAATGAGAGAAAAGGGCAAGGAGCTGTAAAGTAGAAATTTGTATATTTCACATTTGGATTTTGTGTGTCTATTTCTGGATCAGTCAGGAAGGGAAACATTTTGAGATAGGACCCGTTTTATACTGAATACATTCTAGACATGGAAAAAAGATGTACCCTTCTTTCTTTGACCTAATACTACCATAAAATTTCAACCCTCTCAAAAACAAATCTTAAGCCTAAGTGAATGCTTCAGTTTAACATAGTAAAAGTTTTTATTATTCTCCTGATTATTTTTGCCTTGATTTTTTTTCATTCTGTAAGATAAAGTATTAGTCTGAAAAAACTAAGAAATTATATATTATTATTTTTACTTTATTTGAATCTAAGGAAAAATATGATCAAAGTACACTTAACCTGTGTGTATCAGTTGAATGTGTACTGATGATCAATAGCCAAAACAAAACATAGATATCTCTCCACATAGTTTATAAGTAAAAATTTCCTGTAATAACCAAGGAGACTAATGTTCAAGTTATTCCAAAGAATAGAAATATTGAAAGCTGGAGTTACTAGTTATCTATAAAATTGGTCCTTTTTATACTTTTGTACAATACACTGCTGTTCAAAGGCATTTATAGAATTATCTCAATAAAAGAAAATGTGTGTCAGGTGTCAAACACAAATTAAAGTTAGACAAGCAGTCAATTAATAAATATTTCTAGTTTTTATGAGCGAGGCACTTTTCTAGGAGCTGGAATTAGGTGGGATCAAAATGAAGGCCAGGATCTCCAGGAAATTTCTTTTCAGTGAGAGAAGGAAGAATTCTTAGGATTCCTCCTCTTATTAATCAGGAGACCCCCCTTTACTGAATGCCTACTAATACCAGGCCCAGTATGTGCCCTGGGGGTGTCATAATTCAAGACATAGTCCTTGCTTTTAGGTTGCTCACTTCCTTATGGTTGAGTTAGAAACAAAACAGTAGTCTAAAGAGTTGTAACTGACAACCTTTGAAAATCTCCAGATCCACTAATTCTATTCTAATTTGTGATTTCATCACATTATTCATCTGTAAAATGGGGATAATATGACTTCATTTATAGCTTTGTTCTGCGCATTAAGTAACATCATGTAGCAGTGTGGACCTGGGCAGTCAGGCTCCTGACTGGCTCAGTGACTCCATGTCAGCAGTAGCAATCCTATTTCATATCTCAGTAGACTGACTAATTACTACATGTCCTAGAGTTTCAAGGCCACTTGCGATATTTAAAACCTCAAATGTTAAATTGTGGAATGCCAGGTCCATGTGGTAAATACTATGTTTGGAGTAAAAACACGTTGTCATGAGGATATATAGAAAGGACACCTGACTGGGGATGGGGGTTGGTGCAGGGAATCCTGAGGTGAGGTCTGATGGAATTAGTCTGATGATGGAGAAAAGAGCTGGTATTTAAAGCAGAAGATGGGCGCCTGGGTGGCTCAGTCGTTGGGCGTCTGCCTTCGGCTCAGGTCATGGTCCCAGGGTCCCAGGGTCCTGGGATCGAACCCCGCATCGGGCTCCCTCCTCAGCGGGGAGCCTGCTTCTCCCTCACCCACTCCCCCTGCTTGTGTTCCCTCTCTCGCTGTGTTTCTCTCTGTCAAAATAAATAAATAAAATCTTAAAAAAAAATAAAAATAAAAAAACAAAGCAGAAGAGATTGGGGAAGTAGGTGGAGGCCAGAGAAGGGAGCCTGGTGTTTTAGAGGAGTCCCAGGTATTTCAGTATAACTGGAGCCTGAGCAGGGATTTTAAGCCTTTTTTTGTACCACCACCCACTTTGCCCATCTGGTAAAGTCAGTGGACCCTTCTCAGAGTAAAGTTTTTAAATGTATAAAGTTGGAAACTATTATATTTCAGTGCAGTTATCCCAATATTTAAAATATAAACACAACACATGTATTTCTTTCCTTCCTTCCTTTCCTTTTTTTTTAAGAAAGAGAGAGGGGCAGGAAGGGGCAAAGGGAGAATCTTAAGCAGGCTCCACACCTAGCACGGAGCCCATCATGGGGCTTGATGCCACAACCCTGAGATCAGGACCTGAGCCGAAATCAAGAGTCCGATGCTTAACCAACTGAGCCACCCGGTGCCCTGCAACACATGTATTTCTTTATTAATCCATAATAATAAGGTCCAGGAATGGGTATAATAAGTACTAGAATTTCACAGTAGCAATGAGAATAAACCATGTTTTGAGATATCTGCAACCACTGGAATGTGTTATGAAAATATCTGATTTCAGGGCACCTGGGTGGCTCAGTCAGTTGTGCATCTGACTCTTGATTTCAGCTCAGGTCATGTTCTCAGGATCATGGGATTAAGCCCCACATTGGGCTCTGCACTCAGCAGGGAGTCTGCTTCTCTTCTGCCCCTGCCCCAACTCTTGTGCACTCTCTCTAAATAAATAAATAAATAAACAAACAAATAAATAAATAAATACAATCTTTAAAAAAAAAAGAAGGAAATATCTGATTTCTTTTTTTTTTTTAAAGATTGTATTTATTTATTTGAGAGAGAGGATGAGAGGAGAGAGAGAGCACATGAGAGGGGGGAGAGTCAGAGGGAGAAGCAGACTCCCTGCCGAGCAGGGAGCCCGATGCGGGACTCGATCCCGGGACTCCAGGATCATGACCTGAGCCGAAGGCAGTCGCTTAACCAACTGAGCCACCCAGG